>NW_004797361.1:1221458-1225215 GCF_000002075.1 Aplysia californica
TTCTCCCCCCCCCCCTCTCTTCTCTCTCTCTCTCTCTCTCTGGTGACGGGAAAAGCATTGATTGTGGGAAGGCAGACAGACAGACAGACAACCAACAGACAGACAGATAGACAGACGACGAGGAAGACCGAATGGGGTAAAGAAAGAGACGGAGAGGAAAAAACAACAACAACAGCAAAAACAACGAAAAGAAAAAAACCAACAACACCCCCCCAAAAAAACCAAAAAAAAACCCCAACAACAACAACCCAGCTCACCGTCTTCATCCACTCTAATGTGTAGGTTGGGACACCTCTGCCCCCTATAGCAGCCCCTGGCCCGGTTGTAGAACACACACACGCGTCGGCCATCGCGCCCGACCTGTCCCGCTCCTGAAAAAGAGAAAGACAAACCCAAATCAAGCTTTTACGCCCCTTTCAAAACACTGGGGTATGTACAAAGCAAACATTGGCTGGTTGGTGGGTACTCCGGTGCGGTTGCTCCTTCTTTCCCATCAAACAGCTATCTTTCTCATGTCTCCTCCTTTTCTTTACACATTACGCTCAAGCAACACCACTAATTTTCGGCACTTGGATGACCTACTTGTGTTGCAAGTGCCGTAAAACGCTTACTATAACTCAAACAAAATAAAAGCACAAAACATCCATGAGAACAGAGGCACGAGTGCATCATTCTACCATTTAATTTGGTTCAAGCATAGAGTTAAGGCCCATTCCAACATTGTAAGCTTATTCAAGAGGCGGGACCTCCGACTTGAATGCCCATCTCTGAAAGGGTGGAGAGACTTAAGAACTCCACAAAACAGACCATGTTCAAGAATATCATGGCGATTCGAAACACGACCATCTGCTCCGTAGTTCAGCTTGATATTTACTGAGTTAATGGAGAGCTTTCAATTATTTGAAAAAAAAATGTGAATGAGCAAGATATAAAAAGAGGCAATAGCAACGGAGAGAAAGTAAACAAGTAGGGCCTACCCATGACGCTCTCCAACCACCCGCTCCATCATTTGAAGGCCTGAATCTCTTGCTGATAAAATATGTAGGTGTGTCAAAGAATTACTATCCAATCTGCTTTTGCGTGAATGTATGTGCGTGAGTGAGTTTGTGTGTGTTTGTGTGTGTGCGCGCGCGTGCGTGCGTGTGTATGTCGCGGTGGAGGGGGTCGCAACAGATCCTCTCAAACCCATTGCGATAAACTAAACTCACAGTTGACAAGATGCCGATAAAAGTTCTAATAATCTATTTGTAGTATAAAAAAAAAAAAAAAAACATAATGAGAAGGCCAACAATACATCAGTCCAAACCAAGGAGGTTATACAGTAAGCACAGAACTTCTTCGCACGAAAAACTCAAAAGAGACAAAAATATAAAGTACACATTATACATCCAAAAATAAATTATTATATGAAGCCCAAGAAAATGCATAATAAAAGTAATATTATCCTAAAGTAATGAGTAAACATGTTTTACAGAACTCGAGCAAAAAGTGACTTAATACATATGTATGAATCTGCAGAGATTTAGAGCGACATCGAAATATTAAAAAATAAACATAACACGCGTAACACAACATGGAATCACCGTATGAAGAAGAAATGCCCGATAGAAACAATTTGCTCACGCCTAAATACTATTTTTCGCCGGGTCCAGCCAGAGCCCCCAGGCACTGGCGCGGTGATAGAACACTATCGGGTCATCACTGACAACACTTCCCCAGCTGTTGTATAGGGTGGACACGTACCCGATTTAGCAGAATCGTCTGATTTCCACGGCTATTCTGGCTTCATTTTCTGAGTGGATGCCAAACAGATTATATGTGATTCAAGTTCTTTCATTTTAGTAGGAGTTTTACGACACTTGCAACACAATGAGGTCATGTAGGTGCCAAAGATGGTGATGCAAGAGAGTAACAAACACAAAAAGGAGGAGAGATAAGGACGACAGATGTCTGAAAGGAAAGAAGGAGAAAACCACAACAGAGCATCCACCAACCACCCACATCGACCAATCTACTTTTTCAGCTCCTTACTCGATCACGCAGAACCGATATGTCGGATACATGTCTACACCCCACCATACAAACTCGCCTGCCTAGCTCGCGCGACCGCGCACTTTTGTTCGCGCACCAAATCGTCACGGTGGTACTAATGAGTGAGCGGTGTTGTTGTCGCTCATTCCATTTAGTGGCTACATGAGGTACGACGCGCGGGTTGCAAGTCATGTATATTTTTGTGTACACAAAACATAAAAGTGTTATTATGACGTAATTGGATCGCTGTTTTCTACCCAGTGCCCAACGTGTGCTCCTATTACGTGGCTGGCCCTTTCAGTCTATGGCAATACGATTATACGGCGTTTATCAAAATAAAGGATTTGCTATTACTGTTTTTTCACACTGTGCCAAGAAAGAGTTTCTAAAAAGCTCATGATGTCATAAGAAGACTGGTTGTGCCAAACTGTGGCCCTGCCGGGGATAAAGGATATCATTCTCCACGACCGGGGATGCTGGGCATGTTCGCGTGAGTCGCTTGTCTGTCTTCTTTGTGTTCATCACTGTCGCAAAATATTTTTTAGTTTTAGTAAGCGTTTTACGGCACTTGCAACACAGTACGTTCATTTTAGTGCCGAAGATTAGAGGTGTTACAAGAGAGTACCAAACACAAAATAGAAGGACGGGAGATAAGGACGGTAGATGTTTGATAGGAAAGAAGTAGCAAACCACCCACTTTGCAAAATAATAATGTAGGTTGCTAAAAAGGCTGTAACAAGAATGTGTCTGCTAAAAATGATACTTTAAAGAAGTATGCCAGTTTCAGTCCAACGAAGAGCCCAGTTCAGTCGTATAGTATAACATCCTCATCAACGATAACAACTAGGCTACATTTCGCCTGGACAACAACAACAACAACAACAACAACAACAACAACAACAACAACAACAACGAAAAACAACGAAAAACAAAAAACAAAAGAAAAAAAACAAACTAGAAGGTAACATATGAAAAAAAAAGATGAAAAACCGATACGGGTGATATTGATAGATGGTTGATGGGAAAGAAGGGAAAACCACACCACAGAACCCGCCAACGACCCATCGCACTTTCTATTATGAAACGTGTGTCACTTGATACACACACACACACACACACACACACACACACACACACACACACACACACACACACACTGGGTCTGGACAGACGGTCTGGCCACACGAGTTCGAGACTATTTCCAAACACACAATATATTGTCAGAGGTGTCCCGTCAGACACTACAATATATCTTTCCCAGATGTGAGAAACAAACTCGCGTCTTTTGTACGGCCGGCCAAGACCGCAAACTGATGCACCACAGACACCCACGTGTACGTGAATCCCACACTTGCTAGGATTTTAGATGTTGGTCAAAAGCATCCTGCAATTTAGCACTGCAACATAAAGTTTGCTTGTTTGTAATGTGTTTGTTTGTTTGTCTTTTTGTTTGTTTGTTTATTTGAGTAAAGAAAAGCACACTGACACGATAACCGTCATTTAGTGCAAGGAAATAGCAGGTGTGGCAAACAGAAACAACAGAGGGAGAGTAAAGAAAAGAAACATGACCTACCAGTGGAAGTGGGGCACTCCAACCATCCGCAAAACACTTTTTGATTTTTAGAGTGAAAGCAGAAAACATCAAGTCAACTTTGAACGTAGTTTTCACCTGCACTCCTTATGCACAATTAGTTATTGATTGGTTTGGGGGTGTTAATTTTTCTTT
>NW_004797361.1:1225736-1226805 GCF_000002075.1 Aplysia californica
GAGGGAGGAGGGGTGCGGATATAAATAACATTCAAACATTTACAGAATAACAACAACAACAACAACAACAAATGTGAGTACTTCATGGTCCCCGCGGGGAAAGAACGCAATTTTCAAAAAATCAGATTTATGGTCCTTCCGATGGGCGGTTAGTAGGCTCATCTTTACAAACAGTTTTACCCCTTTGATGCCACTATAGCTATAAAAAAGAACAGTAATAGAAAAAGAAAGACTGCAACAATAGTTACTATAATTTTTGTAGGATTTTGTCGCTTTTCAACCCAAAATATCTTACTAGGATCCAATTTCAGAAGAAACAGTTGACAGCTGGTGAATTCACGGGAATTGTCTTCATAAGGGGCTCATTTAAGAAAATATCAGTGTGCTTTAAACGGCTTCCAACTGTTGTTTTGCAAAGCACACACAGTTCTTAACTTTCTACCTTCGTGCTTTTGCTGCCTAGATTACAATGATTCAAAAGTGTCGACACACTGAAAATATAACCTCTCTGTTCTGATGCCAGTTAATCCATCAAGATACCAAGCGCACGATTCATCAAGAAGAACCATTCCTTCGGTTCTGTTTGCACTTTTTGGAAAAATACCCAGCATTCTCATTTTGTAACAAAACGTTCAACGATGTTCCACGTGTTCTATTTATAGCCAAACACCCTTGAACGTGCTTTCAGCTGGTGAAAAGAAAAACAAAATTGACCTTGCGAGATCTGCATCTTTCTCCCACAAGGATGCGGTGTAGAGATTTCGCGCACTCAAGGCTGAGCGTTGTTGATCTCCTGGCTATTTCGTAGCTTCAGAACAGCACTCTGCGCTAAGGGGTAATTTAGGATTTCAAAGTTGGAGCCAGTCTGACCTCTTGCGCTTTAAGCAGCACATCCTGTGTGATTTGAATATTTCAAACTTGACTTTTGTAGTCTTTGCATGAAGCAGACAATCTATTTATTTATTTATCCATTCATTCATTCATTCATTCAATTACTCGGGTATAGGTGGTTGGGAGAATACACACTCATACACACACACACACACACACACACACACACACACACACA
>NW_004797361.1:1228441-1230473 GCF_000002075.1 Aplysia californica
AGAGAGGGGGGGGGGAAGAGAAGGAGAGCTCGTAAACAAGAGCAATCGAGCAGATTCCATTTCTTTGGGATGGATGTAGATCTAGATTCTATATATTTTTGTGTTTTTGTAAATATTTTTTGGGGACTTTTTTATTTTACGTTCATGAAGATGGGGGCTAAATTTCTATATGGGAATTTTCATTTTCTTTAAAAGGTGGGGTTGGGGGCGGGGGTATGATGCTGCAGAGGTAAGAAATGAGACAAATGTGACCGCAGAACGTGCCTGTGGCGCGTGGGAGGGAAACAAAGGAGGAGGGGGAGGGTGGGTGTGGGTGTGGGTGGCTGATGAAGGCAGAGGCTCACATCTTGTAATGCGATTGCGTTGTGAACAAGACCCAATACAATTGTCGTGGTGTCACGTGATAATGCTATTTTGGGATCTCACGTGCCCTTCACTTATGGCACGTTACTACCTTTGTTTGTTAACAACCGTTTGACTAAGTTGTCTCCTAACGACCGTGCATGTCAACTATTTTCCTGAATATGCATGAGTGCGCACTCTTATATATATATATATATATCATGTGACCAGAAAAAAAAGTTCTCCCAAAGGTCCAAAAGAACGCTGATAAAACCGTTGCAAATGAAAATACAAACACCAAAGTTTGCAGAAACGTGGGACATCAATCCAAAGTTGTTATGTTATAATTACAATACATGATGACACCAACAAACAAAGTTATAAGATGTGTTCTAGACACCTCCTCTTTACAGGAGGGCACACTCTGACAAGCTGAATGAAATTGAAGATCATGACCTCTCTCTCTCTCTCCCTCTCTCTCCCTCCCTCTCTCTCTCCCCCCCTCTCTCTCTCTCTCTCTCTCTCTCTCTCTCTCTCTCTCTCTCTCTCTCTCTCTGAGGAAATCTCTATTGTGCTCTTCTTGGCGGCTTTGGTGGCTTCTCTCAGGTCTTGAAAACTCTCAAAGCTTTTCCGACTCCTAGTGTCCTTCTCTCTCTCTCTGTCTCTCTCTCTCTCTCTCTGTCTCTCTCTCTCTCTCTCTCTCTCTCTCTCTCTCTCTCTCTCTCTCTCTCTCTCTCTCTCTCTCTCTCTCTCTCTCACACACACACACACACACACACACACACACACACACACACACACACACACACGCGAGGTGAAAGTCGAATGGTGTCAGGTCAGATTGTTTGGGACCCAGTTGTGCTCAGCCCGAGGATACCTGCTCACGGCTGACTGTCCTGTTATCAAAATGGTTGCCGATCCATCCAGCGCAAACAAGACGCTGTGGGTGGTTGGCGGGTGCTCTGGTGTGGTTTGCTTCTACTTTTCTATCGAACACCTATCGTCCCTATTGCTTCTTCTTTTTTTTGTTTGTTACTCTCTTGTAACAGTTACACCTCTAATCTCCAGCACTTACATGACCTTATTACGTTAAAATTGCGGTAAAACTCTTACTAAAACTAAAAAAGAGACACGGAGTTGACCATGCAGGATGGCGAATAGCAAAACTAAAAGGAATATAGCAAGTGATCCTCGTGACACTGCGATTTCATAACTGACTTGACAAGCCAGCCGAGAGAGGAAAACGTAGAATTGGGGTACACAATATCAACACGTTGATCGCCAACCTGAATCTTCTCGCAAGATCTGTGACTTAGGGCGCCACAGCAGCAGGCACAAACACATGACTGACGGAATTTTAGTAAGAGTTTTATGGCACTTCTTGCACAATCAGGTTATATAAGTACCGAAGATTACGAGTGTGTCAGAGTAGCAAACATAAAAAAGGAGGAGAGATAAGGACGACAGATGTTTGATAGGAAAGAAGGAGCAAACCACACCAGAGCACCCGCCAACCACCCACACGTGACAACTGAGGGGCAGACAGAGACATTAGGCAAAGCGCTACTTTAAAATTACAAAGTTCTAGTTGACAGTTTTGGCCGTTTTGATTTACAAAGACGATGAAGCCAGAGACCAAAATTCTATCTACTTTATCAAACTCGTAAGATTATTCGGAATCGTTATCAAG
>NW_004797361.1:1230573-1232649 GCF_000002075.1 Aplysia californica
AACACACACACACACACACACACACACACACACACACACACACACACACACACACACACGCGAGGTGAAAGTCGAATGGTGTCAGGTCAGATTGTTTGGGACCCAGTTGTGCTCAGCCCGAGGATACCTGCTCACGGCTGACTGTCCTGTTATCAAAATGGTTGCCGATCCATCCAGCGCAAACAAGACGCTGTGGGTGGTTGGCGGGTGCTCTGGTGTGGTTTGCTTCTACTTTTCTATCGAACACCTATCGTCCCTATTGCTCCTCCTTTTCAGTGTTCGTTACTCTTTCGTAACAGTTACACCTCTAATCTCCAGCACTTACATGACCTTATTACGTTAAAATTGCGGTAAAACTCTTACTAAAACTAAAAAAGAGACACGGAGTTGACCATGCAGGATGGCGAATAGCAAAACTAAAAGGAATATAGCAAGTGATCCTCGTGACACTGCGATTTCATAACTGACTTGACAAGCCAGCCGAGAGAGGAAAACGTAGAATTGGGGTACACAATATCAACACGTTGATCGCCAACCTGAATCTTCTCGCAAGATCTGTGACTTAGGGCGCCACAGCAGCAGGCACAAACACATGACTGACGGAATTTTAGTAAGTGTTTTACGGCACTTCTTGCACAATCAGGTTATATAAGTACCGAAGATTACGAGTGTGTCAGAGTAGCAAACACAGAAAAGGAGGAGAGACAAAGATGAGAGATGTTTGATAAGAAAGAAAGAGCAAACAACACCAGAGTACCCGCCAACCAACCACACGTGACAACTGAGGGGCAGACAGAGACATTAGGCAAAGCGCTACTTTAAAATTACAAAGTTCTAGTTGACAGTTTTGGCCGTTTTGATTTACAAAGACGATGAAGCCAGAGACCAAAATTCTATCTACTTTATCAAACTCGTAAGATTATTCGGAATCGTTATCAAGATCGTATTCAAAGAGTTGCATTCGAAAAAGCTTGACATGATGTGAAACTCAAAATTCTTTACGTCAGATTCCTCAAAACTAGGCATTGAGCAGATACAACTTTGTAATTCTAAGGTAGCTAAGAGAACGGTGGCACTATGAAAAACTCTGAAAACGTGGGCTCTGAAAATATGTATTTTGTGTATCTGGGTCATCTATTCCTAACTAACACACTCATTGACATGCCCTTCTCCTTGCTTTCGTTCTGTGCATACAAACACGCAGCCACAGACACACAAAATCCGCTTCCTCACAATTACTTTTACTTTTACTTTTTCATCCTCAGTTGTCGTTAAGCGTCGAGGGGAGATGCAGTTTTCTATGGTAGGCCAACTCCGCAGCTCTTTCAGTTGCGATATTATGTTTTCTCAGGGTTTCTTTGACACCCTCAATCCACCTTTTGCGCGGCCTGCCTCTTCCGTTATAGCCAGAGTGCTTGGTGTTGTAGGCTCTCGAAGCTGGCAGGCCAGGTGACATACGTGACAGGTGGCCAAACCATTTTATTCTGTATTTCCTCATAATTACGACCTGAAATTAGAACGCATTTTCACCCAAGAATGACACGTAAATACGTTGTCTTCGGAGGTATATTTCATAACGAGTCACACCACCGATGAGTACATTTCTCGACGTACAGTTTGTTTTGTTTATTTGAGTAAAGAGAAGCACGTCAACAAAATAATGGTCATTTTGTGCTGGGAAAACGTAAGACAGACAGAGAGAAACAACAGAGGGAAAGTAAAGAAGTAGGACCTAACAGCAGCGCCCCCCCCTCCCAAACCACCCACTCGACGTACAGATAACTATAATCATTGAGTTCCAATAAAACACTGCACACATTGGAAACATTTTCCCTTAAAATATATGTGGACAAAGGTAGAAAGGCAAGAAGCAGAAGTAGAAGACCACAGCATAGCAGTCACTATGAACATATCTGTAGCGCACACGCGCAGAGGTGGGTTTACACATAAACACATCATACATACACAGACATTCCCCCCTCTCTTGTATTGTTCAACACGAGGGCAAACACACTCACAACACATACAAACACACACATACACGCGCGCGCACACACACACACACACACACACACA
>NW_004797361.1:1233578-1235579 GCF_000002075.1 Aplysia californica
ACAGACAGACAGACAGACAGACAGACAGGCAGACAGACAGACACACAGACAGACAGACACACAGACAGACAGAGAGGGGGTAGGACACAGATGAAGAGGCAAAACCTTGATCTACTTTTCCGACCCCTCGTGTGATCATTCGTTGCACGCGCAATGCACCACAGCCTGCCACCAGTTTAATAAGCGTTAAAGACACACTAATAGGATTGACAGAACATACCCGGACAAAGCCGCCGGCGCCGACGCAAAGACACCCTTTACAGGGTACATCTTGAGCGACGTATTCGACTCTGAATATTGTCAAAGAGTCTACATAACAAGAGGGGCCACTCCTCTCTATGAGCTAATTAAAAAAGTGTCCTCAAAATTCGGTGGCGCCCTCTTCGCAAATGCGGACCTTTTGCGAACAGAATTACCCTACTTGTGTTTAAAAAAATCAAAGTGAAACTAGCAACTTTGAATAAATTTCGGAAAAACGCTTTTTTAAAATGGTTACGCTGACAAAAACCTTTTCCGGAGGAAGGGGTGATTGTTTTCTTCGTTTAATTTGACTTTAGAATGAAAGGCGAGAGGTCATTAAAATTTAAAAAACCTAAAACTCCACTGAACGAACCCGAACTGCTGATGAACAGCAGTCGATCTGCGCACGCAAGGAGGTGCTAATCCCATTCTTCTTCTGGAAAAACGAAAGAGAGCTTCAAAACAGACTGCAGCGCCATCTGAAGCAAAGAGAGAACTTCCGGCGGACACTTTTTTGGCTGAGTGGACCATCTTGTTATGTACTATCTTTGGTTGAGCTAAAAGATCAGTGTCATCTCGATGGATGGGTGTTCGACTCCGGCAAGTTCCAATTCGTCCGAATCTTTAGTAGTGACAATATTGAGCTTGAACTGTAATAACATTATCGAAGTAGCTAAAATTACACATTTTATGTGATGCAATAAAGAAAGAGCTAAAACAGCATATATAATATATATAGTCTTCGCTTGTGTTGGTTTCAAGGAAGGCCTGACACGAACCAGACATTAAAGCTACAAAATAACCCTGTTAAATATTTAACGTCAAACACTTCAGCACGTCGTTTTACATCACTGGGTTATTGGTACGAGGAAACAGGGAGTGCGTTTCACCCCTGCTGCTGTGGTTGATTTGGGAAAACACCCGTAGTACATATAATATGGCTCTTTCTCGGTAGAAACTCCCTAGAGTATTTTGGCAACATTCACTTCGTCTCCATGTTTGAGACCACGCAGAACCCTTTCGCGGGTGTTTGGCGGGTACTCTGGTGTGGTTTGCTCCTTCTTTCCTATCAAATACATATCATCCTTACCTATCCTCCTTCATTTTGTTTGTTAAACTAAACAGAACGCTTTCTCGACCTGCACCCTGTAAAAAGTGTTTTCGTGTCTAGGACTCAGAAAGTCCTATACTCTGCGGCAATTCTTAGTGTAATATAATCGTAAGGAACCTCTTGACTCCAAGTACATGGCACAATGAGAGAGAGAGGGGGGGGGGGGGGGGATAGAAAGAAGAAAGACAGAGAAGTGAGAGAAAAGATAGCGAAGTGGATGCTGTAGACATCCTATTATAGAACATGGGCTGAGGCAGTAGAGAGACAGGAAAGAGAGATTGAAGCGTATTAAGCCCTTCACTACATTTTTTAAAAAAGCAGAGATGACTTAGTTCACTGTGTGTTTTCTTAAAATTTAATCTTCAAACTGTCCTTTTTATCATTGGAAAAGGCACCTTTCTCCCTTTCTTGTTCCCAGATCAACTAAAACAAGTCAAAGCGAAATAGATGATTGTGTCTTTAATTTGTTTTAGTAGAGGTTTTACGGCGCTCGCAACTGCATGAGGTCATATGAGCGCGGATGATTTGGAATTCATAACAATAGCAAAGAAGACACAAAATAATGCAGGCCTCTAATAACACCAAGAAATAAAATAAAATGAAATATAATAATAAAAAAACAAACAACAACCCCGAAACAAACACCACCA
>NW_004797361.1:1235915-1237058 GCF_000002075.1 Aplysia californica
AGAGAGAGAGAGAGAGAGAGAGAGAGAGAGAGAGAGTCGTGTCATCTACAGACCTATAAAAACAATACTCTCATTGGAGTTCTTTTTCTCTCCAACATATAACACTGTCACCTCAAAGGCCGGCTGGCAGTATAGGTTTGATCACTCTCATCGAACATTTTAGTGTACCTACCGTTGCGCTGACCTCAGCCTAATAGCAGCGGGAAAGGCGTAAAACTCTGGTCAGGTAGTACGATAGCCCTTAACCGACGTACAAAATCCGGTAAAAATTATGAAATTGTATAGGTTTAACGCCCCTATCAACACTATTGGGTTACCTATCAGGACGGGCCTCCAACTTTGATGTCTATCTCCGAAAGGAAATGGCCAAAATATGGGAAATTCGTGTAAAATGCCTTTCCCAAGGAAACAACGTCGGACGAGCCGAAGCTCGAACCCCCGAATCGGAAACCTCACAATTACGGGTGCAGTAGCCTGACCACTAGGCTACTGGCCGCACTATAGCATCCGAAACATAATGAAAACTTTTGATCTGAGTCTGAATAGCCACATCATCTCTTTTTTTGTTTGTGTTGGTTCACGGCTTCCCATTTTCCGTCATAATCTCATTTTTGGGACGTCCTCGAATTTGTCGAATACTTACATTTATTTCAGAAGTATTCATTAGCAAACGAGGTAGGGGTAGACCCAGAGCAACCTACTAGCACAGCCTTTACAGATGGCTGATGGGGAAAGACCAGGTTAATATAGCTTTCTGGGGGACCATGACAACAAAGGAATGAATGGAAAACATGATCACCGACCACTGACGCAGACCTGGCGCTTGATGATGATTTCTCAGAAATGAGAATATCACTGATCTTATGAGCAACATCTAAATCCAGGCTATCTGTGCACAGCAGCGGAGACAACACTGGCGCCAGGCTTCAGGTGCTCCCGCTAGACACGCAATGTCTACTCAACTTAAGGGGGGGGGGGTGCTACACTTGGAGGCTATCTCGCTTATTACTGGACCGAATTTTACCAACTTTCACACATATAACAAGCATAGTAAGGAGTCTTAAAATCCGCAATCAAATTTGAGAAAAAAAGTTTCGTTTCCATGGATACGCCGTCATATTGGATTTTATTGACATGTCTTAC
>NW_004797361.1:1237463-1238778 GCF_000002075.1 Aplysia californica
AAAGAAATATAAAATACTGACTTAATGAGGAAATGGCGGTTACAAACATGCCCGGTATGAAAAAAAATACGGTTTTGGGGGGTTCTTATGCGATGAAATAGTTGTAGGAGAGGCTGAGGAAGCTAAAAATGCCTACAACTCAAATTCCATGATTTTGAGCCGAATTTTGACTTTCTTTGGGGTTGTAGTCCCCCCTAAAGAGAGTTTCTAACATGCAAAAGGATCTCGTAACAAACGACGACCGTGTATTACAAATAGCTGAATTGAAGCAAAACCATTGCATTTGAACTTAAAGCAGATCCAAATTGCTGGTCAAACAGCTATTGCCCTTAGTCAAGATCCACTTTTCCAAGTAAACTTTCGCTAGCATTATTGAGAGCGCACAAGCTAAAAAAAATTAATAGCAAAACCTTGAAAAATGTGCAAACCGGAATAAAGACAATTCTCGAAGTATCCAAATCCCAACATTTCGGAAAAGACGCTCTATTGAAAATGAATTTAGTATGCAAGTCAGAGACTGTACGTGTAGCAAACACCGTGACGTGGTGTAAGCTGTACGCAACTATGCTGTACTGTACGGTAACGTACACGAAAATATTAGTTGCACTCAACCTGTGATGAGAAAGTCGACATATTATGCATTAACTTTAACACTTTCCGATGCGTCCTGACAACGATTGACGACAGGGAGGGGTGGAAAAGCGGGGGAGTTGAAAATGGAAAGGGGGGGGGGCAACAATCGTGACAACAAGATCTACTGATGGGTACTAAGACCAGCAGAATCTCATGACAATAATATGGGTGTGACTACTGGGAGGAGCTCAAGAATCAGAATCTTTGACCTAATTGTTTGGTTTTGTTGTGATTTACGTGAAAATGGCTAAAGGGGTTGGCTGTATCTGGGTCACGATCTATATGTAAGACATTATAACAGTAGTGTTCACGTGTGATGACACGAGGAAAAAACGACTTAGAGGGAATGGTGTCCCTTACGAAGTGGCTGATCTGCTTCTTTTTTTCCCTGTATGCGGTCGAGGCCCCAACAGATACAAATAAGTAATTTCAATGGCGGGCTAGTGGACCAGCGGCCAATATAATTATGAAGAGACGTGGAAGGAAAAAAAAGGAAAGGAATAGACACTAAAGTAGAGAAACCAAACATGTAAATATGGGCAGGACTGTCAAAATAATTACCAGCCCTTCCTCGAGTGTACGGTCTATCTTTCACCCCCCCCCTTTCTTCATAAACAAAAGCGATGACGACGCACACATCGAGTGAGAGAGTGAGAGAGTGAGCGAGTGAGTGAGTGAGTGA
>NW_004797361.1:1240610-1241324 GCF_000002075.1 Aplysia californica
CCCCCCCCAAATCCACATAATTTAGATCATTTAAAAGGCGGGTAGCTAAATGGGCCCTGCTTATCAGAATCAAACCGGTCTGAGAAGGACGCAAAGTCCTGCCAGACTGATGGTACGAAACGCCTAACCGCTACACCACAGACGCCAGTTCACCTGCCGCGTTGAAAGGCCACGTGTGAAACCTTTATCTCACCACATCCTACACGCAACCCCCACCCCCCACCCCAAACAGATGACCATTTCAGCTTCACCAAGGTTGAGGTACTCCCTAAGGCGAAAACGGGAAACAAGTCGGAAGCGATTACCCGGGTTCCATTTCCCGTAATCTCAAAACAGTCGGACCTTTCGTTTCCCGGAACGAGATTTCCCTTGATTTCGGAGACAGAAAATGCCATCCCTTAATTTCGTTGTCAAACTCCGTCGGCCTAATTCATCCTTTTATTTCGCTGTCAAACTCCCTAGCGGTCGGTCTACGTCATTTCAAAGACGGCAGGGCCCATCTGGACAAAGGGCTGAGGGGAAGAAACATATACATGTAAAGGGTAGGACAATATCTTCTCGTATTCAACACGGATTTAAACCCAACACTTTCACGCGTCGATTCAATCGGGGGTTTTTCTCCCTAACATCATCATCATCACCCAGTGCCAGATCTGCGACAGACATCGGCGATCATGATTTTCCATTCATTCCTTTGCTCGGATGCTCTCAAAA
>NW_004797361.1:1243750-1244782 GCF_000002075.1 Aplysia californica
TTCTCTCCCTCTCTCTCAAACTTAAAATATATAAGTCTAGCCACACGTACATGCATGCTATTTGAGCTGCCTGTTCTGTGAAGGGTGAACAGACACCCGGACAGTAGAGCAGACACGGGGAACGCTATATGTAGAACCTTCCACGGACGCCGATTCTACCATCCACACCCAAGACGTGTGATCTATGTAGCACAAAAAGTGCTGAGACAACTAAAAGTGATTGATTGATTGATTGATTGGTTGGTTGCTTGGTTGATTGATTGATTGATTCATTCATTCATTCATTCATTCATTCGTTTTACCGCGGAGGGGTTGTAAGAGTGTAATATCCTATAAGACTATAATTTAATCTGAACCACGAGGCAGGGCGGTAAGAAATAAAAAAAGAAGCAGGAAAAGGACAGAAGTCACACATGTCACAAAGAAACATACCACACTTTCACATCAGAACAAAGATGTCCATGAGTGATATTCCACTGTCGGAAATGTTGCATCTCTTGCTAACACGCAGCGGCCTGCCTACTCCACCACAAATACACACACAAAGCGAATTAAAAAATACCCCCCAAAAATTCACTGGGTGAGGGGAAGGAAAAAGTAAAAGCCAACACTGATCTCAGATTCCGCTTTTTTAAAGTAAGTGTTTTATGGCACTTGCAACACAATAAGGTCATATATATTTATAAGTGCCGAAGACTAGATGCTACAAGAGAGTAACATACACAAAAAAAAGAAGGAGGGGAGATAAAGACGACGGACGTTTGATAGGAAAGAAGAAGCAAACTACACCAGAGCACCCGCCAACCACCCACTCTGATTCAGCTTTAGAAGAAGTACATCTACAAAGGCACAATTATGACATATTTGCGTTGGTAAAATCGAATGTAAACAGAAAGAACAGAGGGAAAGGAAAACAGTAGGCTATATACCAATTCCCCCCCCCCCCCTCCCGGAAAAAAATCAGTACCTGCAACTTCTGTGGGGAAAAAACCGTTGGCAAAAGTCGAAAACTATGCCATCGCGGTCAAATGA
>NW_004797361.1:1244882-1246392 GCF_000002075.1 Aplysia californica
CCCCGGAAAAAAATCAGTACCTGCAACTTCTGTGGGGAAAAAACCGTTGGCAAAAGTCGAAAACTATGCCATCGCGGTCAAATGATTAACATCGAAAATTTCTTTTCAGCAAAAAGCAAACACGAATAAAATCAAGGGAAATACAATACTGGGGTTGATGTTTTCAAATAATAACCTGCCATAGCGTAGCCAAAAATAAAAAAAGATTTAGAAAAACAATTGTTAACAAAACACTTGAACTGAAAAGCCCCAGTTTCGTATTTCACGGACAGAAAGTAAGTGAATAAACAAAGACGACAGATATCGACGTACTTAAGACAACCCCCCCCCCCAAAAAAAAAAAAGGGGGTTCGCGTGAGATGAGGCATAGAAAACGTCAGACGAAGGACATTATAACGAAAAAATAAATGAAAATGGATGGGGAAAAAAAAGAACAACAATTATAGAAATAAAATGAATAAGGGCCCGTACAGCCTAGCCCAGCGCCAGATTTATATCGGCATTGAGCTTCAATCATTATTTATTGCTGACACTGTTGTCATTTCATAAACCAATCAGAAATGGATACCAATTGCGGACATTGATACCGAGGACGAAAACGGCGCGCTACGGTTGCAGCGCTTCAATTATTCATCCGAGCTTTCCCCGAACACACAGACAGCCGCTTGTTGCATTCGATTCATTGATGAGGCATGGGACAACAGGAACCAATGTTTATCCCGAGTTCTCATTGTTTTGATTAGTCCCTGTGGTTGAGTTAACGAGAGACGCCCTGTGACGTAGCAGTGATTCTGAAACATTGCAAGCTTTGAACCAACCATACGAGAGGCGGATACATAAAGAGCGATAAAGAAGGAATCGGTGATCATCGGTGCCCGGTGCATGCATCACAGATTCGTTTTGTTATTCGCTTGCTTTCGGTACCTTCGTTTGTTCGTTGGGAATTTTCAGTTGCTGTGATTTTCGGTTTTTGTTTTGTTTTGTTTTGTGGAGTGTCTGAAGCTACCGCTTTTACTTTATTATAATGCAACTAGGTACACATTATTATTTGAATATATATATATAAGGAGAGAGAGAGAGAGAGAGAGAGAGAGAGAGAGAGAGAGAGAGAGAGAGAGAGAGAGAGAGAGAGAGAGAGAGAGAGAGAGATGACTTGGATTTTGTTAGAGTTAGAAGCCCTCCGACGCGATAACGGTCATTAATGGCAGGGAAAAAATTAAAAGACTTAACAAAAGTGACAGGTGTTCTGACATAGGACCCAGTGGCCTCCAAGGACCCACGAGAGATATTTAAGGGCGAAAAGTTCACTCATTCTCAGAATCATGAAAGGAGCTTTGTTTGAGGGTTTTTTTAAACAACAACAAATGGAGATAATAACGGTTATTATGTGCAATGGAAAAATTCAAGGCTGATAGCCTGAAATAAAAGAGTTATCGATTAAAGAGTAGAAGACAGAGACCATAGAGAAAAGTCAGACACAGACTGACCGAAGTCACCCCAACCCACCCCC
>NW_004797361.1:1247674-1250476 GCF_000002075.1 Aplysia californica
ATATATAACACAAACAATACATTAAATACTCAGATGTCAGAGAGGACAAAAGTCACCACAACCAGTTGCGTCCACATATGCGCGCGGAGAGATACAGGAAATCGGGAGGGCCAATCTGGTTTTCCGGTTCCAGTCGAGTGGCAAGCTATCAATAATGCACGAGCAGTCAAAATGTCTCTCCCTTACCATGGGCCACAGAACAGGGATAGGTACAGAAGGCGTAATTTCAGCCTATATCATAGTAGCCATAGTTCCGCCACGACAGCCCCAGTACTTGTTTTTTTGTTTGAGAAAAGAGGAGCAGCACATCAACAGAGTAATGGTCACTTAGTGATGGGGGAAAAGAAAGACAAATAGACAGAAGCAACAGAGGGAAAGTAAAGAAGAGGACATACCAGTGGTGCCCTCCAACCACCCGAGCATTGTTTGAGTTGTACCAGTATAAATCTACGTAATATAGACTAGCGATGGCGCTCGACACTGTTCACGTCCATGCCAAACAGAAAATGATGGTTAAAGTAAAGTCAAATTGCATCCAGGGTAAGGGTCCATAGACTACACAATGGTGCGTCATCCATTCAACGCATGTGTCGAATAAGGTATTTTGAAAAATAGATCAATGAATAAACATGTAAACAAACAGATAGGTGAGTAAAGAAAGAAACAAAGAACGAAAGAAAGAAAGAACGAAAGAATGAAAGAAAGAAAGAACGAAAGAAAGAAAGAAAGAAAGAAAGAAAGAAAGAAAGAAAGAAAGAAAGAAAGAAAAAATACACAAAGAGGTCTTTGTTCCTATGCTCTTGTCATTCATCTTGCGACTGACACTGAGCTCACCCTTCCATAGACTATGCGGCAAACAGACGCCGGTATTTTGAGAAGAAGAACAAAGGTTAGCCACTCTGACATCAACAATTTGAAGGAACCGCAGCCGTATCTGCAGACGCCACGGACAGTGCTTTCGGTCCCTCCACTCAATTCTGTGCTATGGACAGACAACCCCCCCCCCCCCCCCGCCCCCACAAACCACATTTTCCACCCACCCACATACCGCCATTGTCCAGATTTCTCATAATCGTCAAATAAGCGGGGGTAGGGGGCGTGGATGGGGGCGTCTCGAGGGGACTTCAAGTGGCCTCTGGGGTAGCTACGGGCCCACTAAAGGGGGCCTCAAAATCCATGAGATTTGTTTGCGCTCTCCACCCCCACCCCCCCAGCCCCCAAATGTCCGCCGTCGTATTTCCAGAAGCTGTTGGTTCGTGAGAGTGAGTGATGAGCATGCGTTCTGGCACATGGCAGTGGATAACGACAGTCGTTCGACCTGGGAACACCGCCAGGTGCTATGTTCGTTAAAAGCACGCACACGCGTGGTTCAACTCGAAGGATCTGCAGAACCCATTTTGCTACCTTAGAATTACACAGTTCTATCTGTGCAGAACCTCGTTTTAAGAAATTTGAGGTTTAAAAAAATGTTTCAAGTTTCACAATAATATGGCAAGCTTTTTCGAATTCAATTCTTTGAATATCTTGATAAGGACTCAAAATAATCTTACGATTTTGATAAAATAAATAGAGCATTTAACTTCTTATCTCGTAGTTGTCTTAGGAGGTCAAAACAGCCAAAAATGTCAGAAAGAACGTTGTTATTCCGAGGTAGTGATTTACTTCGGCAAGTCAAGCTAGTAAACATACTTGTATTATAATATCCCCGAATGTGCATTCCAACATAATTTCAGTTCATAATGGAGGGTACCCTTTTACTCTATTTGGAACCAAATGATGGGCAAGGAGGGAAAAGTTGCACCAATGAATCATAGTCTCTATGAGAATGCATATATTATATTCTAACCTATCCAATGCTCCTTTCGTGAAAGGTATGGTGATTTAGGTATCAGAGGAGCCACATAGGAACTGTTATCATCGTTATTTCAGAAAAACATAAACCTCGCTCAAATTTCAAAGCGAGAAGTTGGTACATTTACAGCTATTGCTATATTTACATTTATTTCCCCTCTGAAAACGTAGTCGATTTGGCATCAAAAGAGAAGAGAAAAGAAGTACGGAGAGGAATACTTGCAAGAAAACAGGCCACGATTGTAAACATTTACGCATACATCGATACTGTTTTAACTCTTATTATACGGCGCGCAAGTTCTGTTGTTTATAATCATAACCAAAAAATCTGCAAATGCCCTGCAAATCCATCTTGTCTATAATCAAACTGCGCATTTATTGCACCCATCCCCAGTTTCTACTCAGTTTAGTGTTTATTGTATGCACAAGGGATTTAGACGTGGAGTTTTAGATAAGTTTGTAGTGCTGGAAAACTTGGCTGTATGAAAAGGTAGAATACCCTTCTGTATACTAAAGAGATGGACTGATTCGACAGTGCCTGTGAGTCCAACTGAGTCTGTGTGCGATACTGGATGCCCGCAAAGAGATGCGCGTACTTCTTAAAATATCTGTCTACCACACATGGGTATCGAATTCATTCCCTTTGGCAAAGAAACCATTCTCTGCACCACGGAAGCCGGTTTAATGAGAGTAAAGCATCATGGGTGTTTGTTTGAGCAATGAGAAGCACATCGACACAATAATGGTTAATTCAATTAGTGCCGGGAGAAAGTAAGACAGAAGAACAGAAACAACAGAGAAAGTAAAGAAGTAAGACCTACTAGTGGCATCCTCCAACCACCCGATGAAAAGCATTCAGGTATTCTTCATGAACGTTTTCGTTGGTGAGCGAATACATGCACAAAACTAGTCTGTCTCTACTCCGATGTATAGAAAAGTAGCTTGGGGGGG
>NW_004797361.1:1251398-1258247 GCF_000002075.1 Aplysia californica
CCCCCCAAAAAAAAATAACAACAACAAAAACTCACAACAAAACTACAAAAAACAAACAAACAAACAAAAAACAAACCAAAAAAAACCAAACAACAAAACAATTGCAGAAAAAAGACGTGTTGGCGCTCATATGACCTTATGCAGTTGCGAGCGACGTAAAACCCTCTACTATTAAATTTAAAAAAGATACCACGGCGCGGAAATATAACAGTAAAGAGACAACATTACAAGCCTGGGGTAGTCTCAACGTTATGGAATCAGAGGCATTATAGACGAGGAGAGTTCTCGTGTAACAAGAGCTTAATGGTATTATTTTTGGAGGTCTGTACAGTTCCAAGACATAGTGCTACGAGAACTGGTGAATGTCATTGGCTGCAGTGCCATATGAAGTTTGTTGCTGGACACGGGATTCCGGCGGGCATTACCTTCTGGAAAAATCTTGTTAAAACCCAGTATTATACATGCAAACATACTGTGATTTCTCATTTTCGATACCGATTACATTACATCGTTTACCTCAGATACGACAAATAAGGTATGTTAATGCTGAGTATATTGTATAAGTTAATATAACCCTTGCTTGCTCTCTGAAGTCAGGTTTGTATTAGTTTTACGGAACTTGCAACACAATTAGGTCATATAAGTGCCGAAATTAAGAAGTGTTACAAGAGAGTAACAAAAAAAAAAAAGGAGAGATACAAGAACGATAGACGTTTGATAGGAAAGAAGTAGCAAACCATACCAGAGCACCCGCAACCACCCACCTGAAGCCATGGCAATGGCACCATTAACAAATAAATATTTTTCTACCAAAGCTTACGTCAACAGACAATAGTTCTACACAGCTGAGATTTAGACTACGCGTACACTTGTCATGCTTTCGGAAGGTACACGGAGTGGTTTCGAATACACTCAGTTACTCTTCGGTGTGTATGGGCCGGCCCGTGACATTCGAGGTTAGAAACACGGTTAATGTAGTGCGGGCGATAGTACTGTCGTCATAGTCGTCAGATCAACATTGCATCTGCGAGACATCCATTATTCACACAGCAAACATGTGACCAATCATACTGGTAACGGGTGCCGGGGCTTGGCATTCAGTTTCACAGAGAAGGGTACTTCTGAAGGTCTCTTTATCGTCTGCTTGAAAAGATGCAATATAATTTTAAAAAAATATATAAAATTTAAAGGCGGTGGCACATAAGACAGCTCCCCCCCTCACAACAACAACAGCATCAATCACATCATGAACAAAATCCAAACAGCTTTATATTATAATACGCGCTTCGTTCTGGTCACCAGTCAAGGTGAGTTTACAACATCCCTCAATGTGTGCCGAACTCACAGCCACTGCTGCAGCACGTGAGTCTACGAAGGCAGTAAACAGCAAACAAAAACGAGTCCAAGGTTACCTCAAAGTTTAGGAAGAAAGTCACGCGCACACGTGTCAATGCCAGGTGCTTACATCTGAGCCAACAACCGCCACGCCCCAGTGAGGAGCAGAAAAGGACGTTGCCAGAATTGCGTTTGTTAACGGTGCTTTTATTGAGCAATGAAAGCCAAGCTGCAGCCCGGTTGGCGGCATTGAGATATATAAGGGAACTATTTGCACTGCATTGCTTAGAATCGGTGCGCATTTGCCGGAAAACAAGATTGCTTCAGAGAGCTGCAGATCTCATCTTTCAGTAGCAGCCACGGCGGCCTTCAAAGATGCTGCGACAAGGAGCATAAAATGCAATCTTGCTGAAACAGAAACGGCAAAGTGAATAGACACGTTGTGCGAGCTTCGGAGCAAGGGCTGTCGAGTGTGAAATGCACAGGAGAAATGAAGAAAGAAAAGACAAAACTTCCTGGGGAAAAGTTAGTTGTACAAAGACTAGGTTGTAGAACCGCTTTGGTAGAGATACGAAGATATTATAAAAGTACAACCGTAAGAGTAGAGTAGGTAAAAAGGGGAGTGAAGTTTGAGAAGATAAACAAATAATTCCAACAAATAAGCATAATTACAGCTCTGCACCACCCCACCCCCACCCCCACTCAATAATATAGTGACAATCCACGATAACGGGTTTTTCGTTTCGGTTTTTTTCACCTTTGTTTTTGTCTTGCTGTGCATTCCGTTTGTTCATTTTGTTTTGGTTTGAAATTTCGGGGAGAGAAGAAGGGGAGATTAGAAGGGGAGGGAGTGGCGTTTCTCCTTTCTCAATAATTATAATAAAATGGCTCTTCTAATCACTATAAAAAGACCGCTTTCCGAAAAAAAAGAGGACCAAAAGAGAACTAAAGTAATGACAGAAACAAGAAGAGCACTCTATAAAGCAAATCAGCTTATGAAAGCTACACATGAGCAGCAACGAGACAGCTTAACTTTAAGCCCCCAGCATACGTAACAAGGCGCTTATCACCTGCCAAGCACATTACAACATATTGCTGTCACAGTGAACGACAGAAACGGTGACACCTGGGTCACTGAATCCTTATCCCCCCCCCCCTCCCCCGGCCTCAAAAAGGGATGAGAAAAAGAAACAAAGGCTGCAAAACAAGGCATTGAATATATCTGAATTTCGTCAAATATGTAACATAGAACGTAATATAAACATGTACCGCAAATTAATGTATTATTTCTTACTTACTTACTTCTACCCGTCACACCATCTGGCGTTTAGGGCAGCAAAAAGGATCTCCAGCTCTGTCTGTTTTTGAGCCATCTTGGTCAACATCCTCCACGAACGGTTCCAGGACTTCATTTCAGACTCTACTGTGCGTCTCCAGGTCACTTTGGGTCTGCCCCTCTTTCGATGTCCTTCAGGTGTCCAGTGGAGGGCAGTCTTTACTTTACAATAGCGTCTGGTTCTCCTCTTAGAACATATCCAATCCATCTCCATCTTCTCCTTGTTAGTACGGTGGTCATGTCCTCTTGCCTAAATTTTCGTAAAATATTGGCGTTGGAAATCTTGTCGGGCCAGAAGATTTGGAGGATTTGGCGTAAGCTGGTTGTGTGAAAAGAAGATAGCTTGGTACGATCATGATCAGTCATCCTCCAGCATTCAGATCCATATAGGAGCGTGGATAGTACACAGCTGTTATACAGCTATAACTTGGTCTGTATACTGAAGTGTCCTGCCTTCCAGATGTTGCTCATTCTTCTGTGTACAGATCTTGCCTTGTCGAGTCTGTTCATGATATTCTCCTTTGCGCCGCAGTCAGTTTTAATTAGGCTGCCTGTTTAGGTAAATGTGTCTGTTATTGGCAGGTCTGCGATGTTCACCCTAATCAGCATTGGGGAGCCTACATTCAGTGTTATCACTTTTGTCTTCTTCTGGTTTATTCTTAATCCAATCTGGCGTCCGTATTTGTGGAGTCCGTTTGTTTTTTTTCCCTGCATGTGCTGGTTGGTATGGGAGAGTAGTGCAAGGTCGTCGGCAAAATCAAAGATTCTCGAGGATGGAGAAAATATATTATTACTTAGGCCTACGTCTAATACTACTTCTAGACGACCAATTAAAGTTTTAAGTGTAAAAATGTTTTACGTCTCCATTGACAGAGATAGTCCGAGAGGCTCACTGCTCCAATCATGCCTGTAATCCCGGGCCCTGAGGGATACGGCATCCCAGACGGGGACACTTGATAAACGAAAAAAAATCCTAACAAATAACTTCCCTACTAGAAAATCGAACTCTTCTGCCTGCAACGGCAGAGAGCCTAACCACTACACCACATACGCTCGTCACGTACGCCTGAAGCATGTACGTTCACGTAATGTGTCATTCTACTCTGCATCATTAAAGCTAAAGGTGTGGCGCCTCTTCCCTTACTACCAGTGAGTTGTGAAATATACTTATCTACCCCCTACCCCGCCTCACCTTCTTTGACCCAATTGAGGGGGGGGGGGCTTCTGTGCTCAACCATTTTACAATCAAGATGAGTCTTTATTTATTCTTTTCAGTCACAGGTTCTGCTTATCTTTGACAGAGTCTACTCTAAGCACCGGCTACTGTGATGTAAAAGTTCGGCACTTCGCCGTTGCACGCAAGTGACCTGAGTTCGATTTCCGTGTGAGGAGAATATTAATAAAGTATCAAAGTCTTTCGGGAGGGACTTTATC
Source organism: Aplysia californica (assembly GCF_000002075.1). Classification (NCBI taxonomy): domain Eukaryota; kingdom Metazoa; phylum Mollusca; class Gastropoda; order Aplysiida; family Aplysiidae; genus Aplysia; species Aplysia californica. The sequence goes on from NW_004797361.1 coordinate 1,255,504, forward strand.
TCTCTCAACCCGGGTTGGTCGAGACAGACAGGGTCGAAGATCGACTCCTAATATATCTGAATTGCGTCAATGGAGGAGATAAAAAAAGAACATGAAAAAACCCCCAACTTAATCTACTTGTCTTATTTTGGTAAGTGTCTTATGCGCTCGCAACTGCATAAGGTTATATGAGCGCGAGGGACACATTAAGCATTTTCAGTTTGGTAGGAATTAATTTTGAATTTTGCCCGGATGGTGGCCAAAGCCTACTTTTATCGATCTTAGGACCACCAAGGGATCTTTAACCTGCGCAACTTGCACAAGGGACCTCCGAGATTTTTTGGCACTTATCCGAGAAGGTTAAGTATTAGATCTTACCTACCCCAAGAGCAGGGGTGTGGCTGAAATACAGCAGTACGAAAGGGAGCAGAAAGGGGGGGGGGGGGGGACAAAAAGTGGAAACGAAAGCAGAAGACAGAATATGATTAGGGAGCAGGAAACGTGAAAAAAGGAGAAACACTTTTAGAGGGGAAAATTTTCCGTCCCGGTCGGGATCGAACCTGGGGCTTATTGAATGAGAGGCGAACACCATACCTCTAAACCACGAGAGCCCCCCCCCCCCCCCCCTGCAATCTATTTGATTGACTAGATTGACGTTACAATCACAGGAAAAGTAAAAGGTAGATCAGGTGCGGTGAGTCATGGGGTTTCCCGTTATGCAATCTGATATTATTAATTACGACATGGGGATTCAAAACTAAACAACAACAAACAAAAACAACACACAAACAAAAACAAGCAACAAAAAACCCCAAACAAACTAGAACTGGAAACGTTCAGTGAAATGCCTCTCGCAGATCTTCAACCAAGACCGCGGTGTGTTGACCGGATCTTCTCGTGTTGCTTTTCGGATTGCTGCCATCTTCTACTTCTTTTATACAGCCAACTTCCACGACACTATATCGATACAGGGAATACCTAAGTTAGCCAACAAATATTGGCACACAATAAAACAGCAAACAAACGTCAGTCTAATTGAGAAACTTCATATTGGAACTTCACTTGGGTCTGAACCTCGAACTTCCGCGCATCACAAGTTCCTAACCTAACTGTGGTCAGCTTCCAAAAATAAAAACGAAAACAACAGGGAGGAAACCACGCAACGACAAATATAACAAAGCTGGGTCCACCCATACTCATTCAGCCATTGTGCACACACACATCCACCCAATTTCACCCCAAAAAAAACGCGCCCAAGTGGGTCGGCCGCTCGTGCAAACAAAGGGGGGCGTGCCCAATCAATAGCCTAGAGACACATCACGTTTTACAACTCCGTTGATAAGAGAGCACTTTCTCTCGCACCTCAGCTCACGATCGTGGTATAGCTTCCCGTTTTACCAAGACTCATTAGAGGAGCAACGAAACGGATGGAATGTACGCGTACGTAGGAGTGAGCTAGAATTAAGGAGAAACACATTCGAAATGGTATTAATTATTACATAACGTACTGAGAAAAACCCTCGGCTTAATTCTGAGTTGAAGAGAAGCATACTAACATAAGCACAATATCGGTAACTCAGACGGGGAGGAAAAGGCCATACTAGCAGAGCAAACAGAGGGATGGTTAAGAAGTACAACTTGTCAGTAGCACCCTCCAATCACCTTCTAGTTTGCATCATATATTGACTCAAAAATTAACGAATTCTAGTTTTGCGAGAAAACTAAATCAAGCTGTTACTTGGTATGCTACATGTTGATATTTCGTGGTTTTAATTTGTTTTCTTATACTTTATAATTTTTGTGTGAGTATGTGCTCTGTCCCCTCCTGCTCCAGGTCAGTTGAAAACCCTGGTCTTTGGGTGGGACTCAGAATAGGGGACTATGCGTGTGTGTGTGTGTGTGTGTGTGTGTGTGTGTGTGTGTGTGTGTGTGTGTGTGTGTGTGTGTGTGTATATACAGTAGGGGGATCGAAGGAGTAGCTTAGATGACAAAATTTTACAGTTAGAACTTATATTAAAACCCGTTGGATGCACTTGAGAAAAACTGGCATATAATCGATTTTTATTCTCTTTTAAGCAGCTTGTTTTGTACCCAAATTTGGGGGTTTTGGGGGGGGGGGGGGGGCAAATATGAACCACCGCTGCCACTTCGTTAAAGGGAAAGTTTTGCTTTATCCAGGCTTACATAAAGCGGACTCTACTGCAAAACAAAACTGAACAAAAAACCGCAGATGTTGTTGTTCTCATCAGGGGAAAATCCAGAAAAGAGAAGCAAAGGTGAGAATGCTCATCCCGGATACAAACAACACAAGCAAATATAAATTACATGCCGAACGTGTACACGCGCCTACGGAATTATTTGGCGAACACGTTTTTCTGGTTCACCGACAAGCGCATTAAGTCAGTACTCTCGCGAGCACTCCTAATGATTTAGAAACTATACGTAAAAGCATACTATCATGACACAATGGTATCACGCAACTTGTACAATAATACATGTATACAATGTGTACAGCTTTTTGTTTTGTATTGGAGTGAATTGTTTGGCACTAGCAACTCAGTTAGGTCATTAAAGTACCGAAGATTAGAGATGTTACAAGAGAGTAACAAACAAAAAAGGAGAGATAAGGAAGATACATGTTTGATAGGAAAGCAGGTGAAAAACCACGCCAGAGTACCTGCCATCCACCAACCAGCTTATTTATAAAGTGCGTGATATTCTAGGCCAACAATAAATCCTGAAGTTACATTTCCTTCTGCCCCCCC
>NW_004797361.1:1258347-1264168 GCF_000002075.1 Aplysia californica
CCCCACACACACACACACATTTTTGTCCCCGTGGGGCACGGGAAACACAAGTATAACGCCCCTAGCAACACAATGCTGTAAACAAGTACTAGTAGGTAAGATATGCAACCCCTTCGATGACGATATAACGCACATGAACAACTCAGACGTGTGACATGATGTCTCCTTAGGTGTATTGTCTTTGACTTCTTTCGTTCGTTCGTTCATTCGTTCGTTCGCTCATTCTTTCTCTCTGTCTCCTTTTCTCTCTCCTCTAACTAGTGAATTAACCTCCTCACTGCTGTGTAGACGTGTGTAACCGCTTATAATCTCCAAAACTGGTTCTCTGTCACTTTTTCCTTCTGGGTCATAGAGGACGTTCTAGAAGACGTATTTGCAACTTAAGCAGTTGCTTGTTCGTTATAAGGGGATACATTATATTACAGCATTTTAAAAATCTCACTAGAATATTATTAGATTTATACATTTTATATCGTCTGTAGATGGAAAGCCAATCAATACAAAAATGGATAAGCGTGTGTCCAGTTAGAAGTGCTAATTAGACTAGTATCTATGTGGGTAACGGTACGGTTTTATTCGCCGCTGAATACAGAAGACGTGATTTCAAAGGTCGGAAGAGGAAGTTAGTTTTTAATTTTTAATCGAGTAAATGTTTGTACATGTATGCTATGATGTTGTACCTCAATCAAATCTGGTTGGCCCTGTCAGGCATGCTCGAAACAGCCCTCCCCCTAAACAATTTATATTAATAATAATAACAATTGCATTTATATAGCGCATATCCACGCTCTAGAGCATGCTCTATGCGCTTTACAACTATTATTACCCCAGCAGACCCTCTGAGAACTCTTGGAAACATCCTCGGCTTCCGCGGAAGCATACAGTGCAAGCTGCGGATTTCACGCGCTCAAACACTATCAAACTGACAAGATCGTTCACTGTCTATAACCGGGTACCCATTTCCACCTGGGTGAAGTGAGGAAAATTTGTTCAAAGTGCCTTTCCTAAGGACACAACGTCGGGCCCCTGACGGGATTCGAACCCACGACCTTACGGTTGCGAGTCCGAGAGCCTAACCACTAGGCCACCGACGCCACAATATTGCATTGATATTAGCTTAAAACACTAAGAACTAGTAGACTTCAGACGTATAAAAAAATAAAAATGTTCACGACTAAACAGTGTTAGGCAAATCTCGGGGAAAGTCTACGGGGTCTCAAAAACAGAAAAAAATGGACTCATTTAGAGGGCGATAACTCTATCACATAAAATTCAACTGGGGGCGTGGTGGGGGCGTCCATCTAACTTGCAAATAATATGACGAGAATCAATCAACGCGTGCGAGAGATATCAAGTTCTAAAAACGTCAACCAAAATGGAGGAAAACGCAAAACTTCACTTCTTAATTAATAGCATTCACCTACAGGAATGTGATCGACCCGTTCTTGTTTCAGAAAAAAATATGGTAAAGCTATCTTCCCTGACTTTAGTTGACAGTGTCGGTCCTAAATAAATGTGTCCTTCAATGCACAGATACACATTATGGCTGAAGTCAAAACGGTTTGAGTTTTACTCATTTTTGAAATGTTTAAAACTTGATCATTCTCGAACACACATGTTGCTTTTTTATATTGACAAATTTGATGCTCCCTTGGTTGATTTTTATTTCTTTCATTTTTTATAAATTTGCGCCAAAGATGACCGAGTTATGTATTGGTCTTTAAATGGGTTCTTTTTATAAGGACACCCGCTATATCCCCTGATTCCCCTGGTCTACAGGGAATTTGCTTCGGGGTTAAATCATTTGATAATTGTTTAGTTTTACGATGAGAGTGTTATGAAAGTACATGTGTCATCAGCTGTTAAGTCGTATGATACAACATTTTCCTTTGTTGCTTCATTGGTACTATTTAGTTTTCACTCAGCAAACTGAGTGTTTTACAACCAGAAACAGCTCATTTCACTGTAAGGTAAGTGTCGTTATGCCTCATCGTTGTGTGAATAACATCGTCAAATAAATATTTTACGTCCCTGTCAACATAATGTACATAATTTAAGAGGGGGGATACTTCGATCTGTTTTGTTTTTTAGCCACCTCAGGCTGCGTGAAATACATCCAAACAGAAACGCGGTGCTATTTGATAAAAATATGTTCTCAGGGGAACATTGATCTCATGCCCTTTGCGTGCTTGGAGATGAGAGATGAGCCACTAACTGCGGTGCAGACATGTGTATCAACTTCAAAAGGAATTTACACCGACCCAAAAATTTTACCCAATCAAATTGAGGTTGGCTCCTCACACTTTTGCATCACATTTCACATAGTGGTTCTTTCAGACCAAACATTTCTGTGATGTTAAGAGATAATATATTTTCACGAAATAGTATTTGAGCTTTCATTTGACCTCGGGATTATCCTGCCAGGAAAAATTTGGACATCAAGCTAGCCATTTCATCGCCCAAGTATTGCTCTATTGAATATTTAGATCAAAGAACTTTAAGAAACATGCACATTCGAACGTTTCTATTATGTCTGGTGTTAAAAATTAAAACATCAGATAAGAATTTTAAATTTATTTACAACAAAATAGTAATAAAAGAAATGGGGAACGGGCGGGTGGGGAGATCAAACATTTCCGGGTTGAGAAAAAAGGAGCAGCTCAACTCGTCAAAGGTCATTTACTGCTGAGAAAGAGCAAGACACATAAATTACGCAGAGAGGGAGAGAGAGAGGGAGAGAGAGGGGGAAAGAGAGAGAGAGAGAGAGAGAGAGAGAGAGAGAGAGAGAGAGAGAGAGCAGCAGCAGCAGCAGCAGCAGCAGCAGCAGGACGTACCAGCGGCTCCTGTGAGAGGGGACAAATTAATGCTGCCACATTCAAATATTACAACAAACGGTCCACACTTAGATATATGTCATTTCGAAGCTGGGGCACTTGGTTCAAGAGTTAGGGCAAATCATACAGCAAAGAAAATAACACGAGATGAGAAGTAAACATTGTCGGCCATAGCTGTGGCGCCAGAGACGATTTTCCCCTAATCTTTTCTTATCTATAGATAAGTCTTTTACGCTCCATCGACAAAATTCCACTTAACGCATTCTATTCCTTTCAGTTGTACTTTCTCATGGGCTCATGTTTTTCAGACCCGCCTATTCTGATACGTTATCCTCCAATTTTTTTCTTTGGCTTTTCTCTCATACGTTGTAGCCTACTCGGGAGCTTTATTTGGTTTTAGTAAGAGTTTTATGGAAACCCAAATAGGTGATAAAAGTGCCTTAGATTAGGAGTTAAAGAATAGCAAGTAACATACATGGGACGACGATAGATTTGGAGAGAAAAGAAGGAACAAACCACCCCAGAGCACACACCAATAACGCACCATCTAGTAACGATCAGTTGGTTTTTTGTTGTGTTTTTTGTTTTAGTAGATTAGTAGCGGTTTTACGGCGATAAGGGTGGATGTCAACAGAGAAGTCTTTACAGGGAATCAGGCCTACTCTGCTCACCTCTCTAGCTTAACAGCATAAAGTCTGCTTTGACTATCAAGGCACCCCGGAAACAGTGGGTCACAAAAGTGTGGCAAACATACAAAAGAAGTAGAGGGGAAATGACGATAGTAAGGATTAGGAAAGAAAAAGCAGCAATTCCCTATCGCAGTTCAGGCACAATTATGAGCACAACATTGTCGAATCAGCCCATTTACAATTCTACTGTGCATAAGAACAAGTTAATGCCCCCCCCCCCCCTTTTGGGAATGGCCTAAAGACACTTCAGTCAGTGGCCCCGCCCCGATCAGTTCAGAAAAAAACTGGGGGGAAGTGAGGCAGGGTCTACAACGTTTACTTTACATTACTTTAACAGTTGTCTCTTATTTTCTGTTCACAGACCTAATCTTTGCCCCCCCCCTCCCCCCAAATAAAACAACAGAATAAGGACAAAGAGTAGGAGGACACACTTCACTTGTTACATCTGAATCTCAGACTGCCGTCCAACATGTTGCATTTATATTCTGAGAACCCGAACCACAAAATCATGGCCCTCGCTGTCTAACTGTAACGTCATGCCATGCGCTGCTGGGGGTGTGTGCTTACTAGGCCTCACCTCCTCCTCAGAAAACGCCCCTGATACTTCGGAGAGAAGTGTAGTGCCCACTCCCATATCTCCCGAGCCGGCAGTGCGTACCTCCACTACTAACGCAAGTACCGCCGCTTCTATAATAATTATCCCCAACACGGACGTCCTTCACGAACATCTAAACATCAGCCAAACCACCGCCGGCAGCATCAACGACAGAAGCGATAGAAGCGTCCCCACCAACACCACCCCAACGGCGGCAACAACAAGCAACGGCACCGCCGAGGAGGCCCTCAACAACGGTTCCATCCTCCCAGGGGCGTACGACACGGCGGACCCCCTGCACCGGAGTCACCACCTCCCGGCGGCGCCCACCTCTACCTATGCCATCGCGATCCTCTCCCTCTCAATCGTCGTCTTCTCCAGCTCCACCCTTGTCCTCATCGCCACGCGATTCACCAGCGGCGGCCGGAGCGCCACACTGGTCTTCCTCCGCAGCTTGTGCCTCTCGGACATCCTCATGTCCACCTATGGCGTGTCCAAAATGGCCATGCTCTTGTGTATGGAGGACCTGCACGTCAACTTCTTCCTGCCGGAGAGTCTGTTCTTCACCGCTTCGCTGGCCTCTACCATGTCCCTGCTCTCCCTCAACGTGGACTGTTTCGTCAAACTGACCAGGCCGCTCGAGTACGCTCAGGTACGTAACTGACCAAAACATCGAGACGTCAACCATGTCTCACGAATTTTAAACTGTTTCAGCCTCAAGTAATGGAGGGTTTCTGCATACGCTGCATCTTACTTTAGCTGTTTCCAAGGTCAGGCATTTGGGCATATAGGCTATGAAGAAACGTATCTTAGAAATGACGAGGAGAACAGGAGCCCCAAATCGGATTCGAACCCTTGGCGTCTACAGTACTGTATATCAATAACTTATGTTACAGTGATAGGTTGTTTGAGTTCGAGGTCATCGGCACAAAAGATGACATCAACCATATAACATGATTTCTGAAACTGTTCTTTTATGCAACGATGCCTTATTTAATGTTAGTTATGTGTCCGTAAGCACCCTGCAAGACACAAACATGTCATTTCAAAGCCATGCCTCAAATGGTCGGAATTCGGGAGACTATTTTTTTATCTCTAGTAGGGGCCCTGGTCGATAGAACCGCACAAAAGAGCTGAACAGAAGACACAGAAAGTACGAACGATGAGGATAGAGTGACAACCCTCACACGACGGCCATTTCGGTAACAATAAACACATACACAGGTATAAACTACTGACAGCATTGGTAATAACATCAAAGGATACACGTTTGTTTTTGTTCTTTTTAATAAGTTATGCTATATGCCACGCACCTCAATAACGTTGGCGTCCACAGTACTGTATATCAATAACTTATGTTACAGTGATAGGTTGTCTGAGTTCGAGGTCATCGGCACAAAAGATGACATCAACCATATAACATGATTTCTGAAACTGTTCTTTTATGCAACGATGCCTTATTTAATGTTAGTTATGTGTCCGTAAGCACCCTGCAAGACACAAACATGTCATTTCAAAGCCACGCCTCAAATGGTCGGAATTCGGGAGACTATTTTTTTACCTCTAGTAGGGGCCCTGGTCGATAGAACCGCACAAAAGAGCTGAACAGAAGACACAGAAAGTACGAACGATGAGGATAGAGTGACAACCCTCACACGACGGCCATTTCGGTAACAATAAACACATACTAAAAACGTCAACCA
>NW_004797361.1:1264695-1266028 GCF_000002075.1 Aplysia californica
CCACTCACCCTTTTCAAGAAAGAATGGTGGGTTTGTTTTTAGCATACATATAAAAAAAAGTATTGGGCTTCTCTGGAACATGTACTTTGATCCTAGCTGCGTTGACCGAAGGAGTCAAGTTGCCTCATGACTGTGCACTTTGACCCTTAATACTCTTCACTCCAACATAATAACTTTTGTTTAGGACAGTACTACCAAGTAGAGCTCAAAGATGAATATTCACGCAAATTATCTTAGGGACGTATATATTCATTCAAGAAAATTACCGTGCGGTGAGTGAGCACAGATCAGCCCAAGTTCACCTCTTGGCCCAGTCATGTAGATCAAACTTGAATAGATTAGTATTAGGCCCACCTGATCACCAAGCACCACCCATTTTTCTATACATATAAAAATCCAGCAAAATAAAGCAATTTGACCAAAGTGCTCCTTTTTAAACTCTTCCAAGGCCCACTCCAACCTTCTTGACACGATATCGGCACGATCGTGACTCGGCACATCTCTTAACTGTTTCCATAATTATAACGACTCAAAGCCCGTCCATGCAATCATCGCACTCACGTAAATGCAAATTACAGTCGTAACACTAAAAGGGCACGTGCACGTGTGTAAGTATGCGCGTGCTGTGTGTGTGTGTGTGTGTGTGTGTGTGTGTGTGTGTGTGTGTGTGTATGTGTGAATGTGTGCACGAGCGCGCATGTGTAAATGTGTTCGCGCTTGGGTAATGCATGTAGTGGTTGAGAGTCTGGCATTACTTCATGAACTACGCGCTACCCGAAATATTTTACGATTTTCTATTAATGGTGCCAATGCTTTAAAGTCGTACATTTAGCCTTAAGGGTAAAAAGGGGGAAATTAAGAAGAACGGCAAGCGCGATACATGTACGTTAAAGAAAATGCAAGTGTAGATGAATATTTCTGTTATTTATGCCACCAGTTAAGTGGTCTTGGTTGCTCCTTCTACAGGTAGGCGAAAAAGGGGGCCGGGGTGTAAATATATGCTGATTTAATTTGGCAGCAAAAGAAAACGAGGAAATCAAAGGCATCTAAAGTGCGTTCACTGTGCGCTTGCACTTTACTTTACTCACGAACACATTCCTGGATGGGAAGTCGGCAAGTCAGTTTTGTTTTAGAATCTTGCATAAAGGCAAAGACAGCGAAATAATTTTTAGCTTTTTAACAATGTGCGCCAAGATAACTGTCGATTAAATAAATCTACCGCTCAAAGCCGGAGGAAGAATGACAGAGTGAGTGAGTGAGTGAGTGAGTGAGTGAGTGAGTGAGTGAGTGAGTGAGCGAGTGAGCGAGTGAGCGAGCGAGTGAGTGAGTGAGT
>NW_004797361.1:1267239-1278586 GCF_000002075.1 Aplysia californica
CCCCCCGCGCTATGACACCCTTACTTAACTATGCCCCAAAATATACGCAATACAAAAGGTAAAGGATATTTTAGCATACCCTTTAATTCGGCAGGTTCTTCTAATATATGTTAATATCCAACATGGAATCGCTTTTTAGGTCGTCGACGAACGCCCTGTATCAAACCAAAGATAAAATGCAGAGTTACCTATCGCCTCCCAAAATCTGGGTCTCGTAATGTATCAACGTAATGGTAATACCAGTGGTCATTAAACTATGTATTTTGTCCTTTAGTCTTGAGATTTCAATGGATTCTTTTGGCATTGGTGTCAGGGAAAAAACGCCAAGCTCGTTATCTCGCACGTAAAAGAGCAACTCACATGAGGGCAACTGCAAGACAATTCAATGAACAACTCCGTTCGTCTGCCAGGATGTCTCCCATGCAGTATATGTTATCTCTGACAGTCATTATTTTTAAAATCGAATTGCTTGTAAGTTTGAGTAAAGAGAAGCACATGGACAGGGTAACGGTCGTTTAGTGTAGGGGGAAAGCATGGCAGAAGACAGAAACAACAGGGTTAAAGAAAAGAAGTAGGACCTACCAGTGGCGCCCTCTAACCACCCACTTAAAACTTTAAAACATGTCAGATTGGTCGTAAAACATGTAGAATAAAGCAGAATTCAGTCATCTTTTCATCTTTCCAATTTCTCGCAGTCATATCGCCCATTTCATCTCTAAATATTTCATCTACGCTACCACCACAACATCAGTCTCTCTCGTAACGTTACACCAATTCTCACGCCTGGTACTTATATCAGCTTATTGCGTTGCAAGTGCCGTAAAACTCTTACTAAAACTTTATGAAAAATTCTCGCACCATCCACAGGTGGCCCTCGCCCGCCTGCCTTCGCTGCCAGCCCCGGAACCAGACTGTTTCACTGCGAGAGGGCTGGAAGTGAGGAAGTACAGACGCCTTCACCGCACCATTGTCATGGAGTCCGGAATGTGGCTATGTTGTTACCTGCCTTTCTTCCTCTACCTGGGCCTGGCCTGCCCCCAGTGTCCTCTATCTCACTACCCGTACAGGGACTCTGCTGTCCTCTACTTCATCCCCGTCTTCCTGGTCAAATCGCTGCTCAGCTCAGCGTTACAAGCTGTGAGAACACTACACGTGCACGCCATTATGAACAGGCTTTTGGCCGACTTTTCGGTGATGAGACATTTGAGGCGGATGCAAACAAGAGGGAGTGGGAGTGAGGGGAGTGGGGAGAGGGGGCGTGAGCGCCCAGCGCAGCCCAAAAGCGCGGGCGAGACCACCATCTCGTACATTAACCCTCTGTGCAGTGACGACGAAGGAGGTGGCGAAAATCACCATCAACAAAACCGAAGCATCACTATCATCCCCCATAGGCATAACGATTACCATCAACGCCATCATCATCACCGCTATCCTAACAACAACAACAACAACAATAACCGCCAGAGTTTTCTTAACCAACAGCGACGACGCCCGCAGTCCAGAGAAGATCACGATCTGACCCAAACACCGACCCACAATCACCAACAGTTACAGCCACTGCAGCTGCAACTACAACAACATTACGAACAACAAGAAGTGCACCACCAGCAGCAACAACAACAGCAACGCCAAAAGTCCCAGTCCCGGTTCACTGTAAGGGAGAGCGACTTCCTGCTTCACCAGGCCATCAGCGACAGCGACCTGACAGATCTGACCCACAACTCGGACACACCGCCCAGCGACACCGGCTCGCGCTCCTCCCCCGTCATGGGCATTGTCAACCTTGCCTTTCGTGAATCCATAGACCTCGGTCACCAGACACTTGATGATGTGCCCATAGAGACCACAGCGCTATAGGGATTGCGATATATTCTACCCGTCAGTGTATATCTCTGACAGACAACAATGCTATAGAGGCATTGCTATATCTGCCACCAGTGGGAGTATATTATCTCTCCCAGACCACAGTGCAAGCATTGCTCTTCTACTCGTCAGTGTATATATCTCGCAGACCATAGTGTTATAGGCACTGCTGTCTCTCTTATCGGTCAGTGTATATCCGTCACAGTTTTCAGTGCTGAAGTCGCTGCTGTATCTCCTATCCGTCACCGTCAAATTATAACATGTGTGCATACCATAGTGCTATATATAAGTAGAGTTGTATCTCCTATCGGTCAGGTCATAACATGTGTACATACCACAGCGGTATAGGCGACTGCAGGATCTCCTACACGTCAGATCATATCTCTCACAGACCACAGGGATGTAGGCATTACCTCATATCGTCTATCAGTCTGGTTATATATGATAAATACCACAGTGCTGTAAGCACAAGTGCATCTATCAGTCAGACCACAGCGCTAAAGCACTGCTAGTATCTTCTATCAGTCAGATTATAACATGCGTCACATACTATAGCACTATAACTATAAGCATTGTCGTATCTCCTACAAGTCATGTGATATCTCTCGCAGACCACAGCGCTATAAGCACTGCTGTTATCTCCTATCGTATCAGCCAGATGATACACGCAACAGACCACAGCGGTATAGCACTGCTATATCTCCTACAAGTCAGGTCATATCTCTCACAGACCACAGAGTGTAGGCACTGAAGTGCATCCTGTCCAACAGATTATATATGTCTCATATCACAGAGTCTAAGCACTTCTGTATCTCCTACTAGCCAGCTTATATCTCTCAAAAAACCACAGCGCCACAGGTACTGCTGTATATCCTACCAGACGTCAGACTTTACCTGTCACAGCAACTGTTGGTCTCATGTATTAAGTGCCGTCCTCTTTCCCTTGTCAAATTAAACCTTTATTGTATGTTTACTCTCTCGATCGCTCTTTCCGTGAAATTAAAGACAAAATCAGGTGGGTCCAAACTTTTGGCATTTCCCAAGACCCCAATAAAGACGATTTACGAACGAGGATCGTTTGAACAGGTGTCTAATTCATTAGTGGAAAAATCACAATACGTCGTTGCTTAAAAGAAACATCATGGATACGCAATTGCCTGACCTCAAAGAGGCATTTTCAGATATATAGCAGATATGACTGAAGAAAATCTTCGCGAGGACATCACTTAATATTCAAAGTCTCACCAATTACACCCATTATCATAATACAGAGGTAACAACTGGATACGAAAAATACATGTATTCGAATTTTTTCAGACCCTGTGGAAAGGCTCACGAGGGAGGGGGGAGGGGGTATAATTTACGGATCATAACTGTCAAAAACGTCTTGTACCAAGACTAATCCCGCGACAATCAGCATAAGGTTGGGCAAAAGCCAGACAATTTTTAAAATTCCGACTTTCAGATTTCTAAAGAAACCGTTTCTTCTGATAATAGCAACAAAGTCATAATACTGAATTTCTAATATTTTGGTGGTTACACCTTTTTCGTTTGTTTTGTTTAGAGTTTTGCAGCACTTGCAACACAAATTGGTCATATAAGTGCTGAAGATTAACGGTGTTTCCAGAGAGTAACATACACAAAAAAGGAAGAGAGACTACGATAGATATTTGACAGGCAGGAAGGAGTAAACCACACCAGAGCACCCGCCGACCAACCACTCACACCATTTTCATCAGTATCAGTGTGATTGGTTTGAGTGCAGAGAAGCACATCGACCCCCCCCCCCAAAAAAAAAAAAAAAAAAAAAAAACCCAGCCATTTTGACACAAGGAAAAAGCAAGGTAGACAAACAGATGAAACAAAGAAGAAGAAAAGCAGTCGGATCTACCCGTGGCACCTTGCAACTATCAGCTTTCAGGTCTCATCCTGGAGCGCCGAGAGAAAGAGTTTTTTGGTAATGTGTGTGTTGGGGGGGGGGGGGGGGGGGGGGGATTCCGGTGTATTTTGTTGGTCAACACGTTAAGCCGAAGAAAGACAAAAATATAATACCCGAGCCGTACATATTTACACAAGAGGGTAAACCAAAATTTCACTCATAAACATTAATTCCATCAGTAAAAGCAAATAGAAATGTACACATATCACCTATTGTACTTCTGCTCACATTTACACCTATGGCATAATGAACATATACACCTAAAAGTCCTGTGAACTACACCAATGGAAAGCAAAGTACACTACAAAAAATATTTTTTAAAGAAAGAAATTGAACAATATGAAATGTCGAAAGGACTCATTTCGATCTATTTTCGAGCGACAGGCAAAGAACAGCGATTTTACATTCGGATGACAAAAACTGTAATTGAAAAATACATGTTACAATAACAAGAGATAAGAGAAACATGTATGTTTGTCGATGGCTTATCAAGTGCAAACGCGCCCATGTCAAGAGCATGTCATTATCAAAAAGGCCAGGTTCCAGGTGTTCCCATCAATTACACTTTGGCTGAAACATCCTCTGAAATATTTTTGGGGGGTCTATTTCTCTTTGTCGGCAAACAAGAAAAAATAACATCCACCTGACATGAATGACGTTCTTTGGTTCTTATCGTTTTACCGAAGAGCTGCTCGTCTCTCTCACCCTCATTGGGCATCCTTTGAGCAGAAGTTAAGACAAAAGGGTGGGGGGAGGGGCGATATCATTTTGTGTTTTGTGCATTTTATACCCCCCCCCCTTTCTGTCCCTGTCTGTCTGTTTGTCTATCTGTCTGTCTGTCTGTCTGTCTCTCTCTCTCTCTCTCTCTCTCTCTGCCCCCCTCTCTCTCTCTATCTCTCTCTCTCTCTTTCTATCTCTCTCTCTATCTTGTCTCTGTCTCTCTATCCCCCAATTTATCCATCTATCTGTCAATCTCTCTTCCGCCCCGCCCCCCCCCCCTCTCTCTCTATCTCTCTCTCTCTCTCTCGCTCTGTCTGTTTCTCTTTATCTCTCTCGGTCTCTCTCTCTCTCTCTCTCTCTCTCTCTCTCTCTCTCTCTCTCTCTCTCTCTCTCTCTCTCTCATATACCTTTCACAATGTTGAGCCTTGGAGCACACCGTAACTGCTAACTCCCACGCCGACATTACTTTCTTTGGGCATGGCTACCAAAACTTGCTGGTTCTTGTTTTAGTTTTAGTAACAGTTTTATGGCACTTGTAACACAATAAGGTCATATAAGTGCCGAAGATTAGAGGCGTTACAAGGGAGTAACAAACATTTAAAAAAGGATAGATCAGTACGGTATATGCTTGCTAGGAAAGGAGCAAACCACACCAGAGCACCCATGAACCACCCACCTTGCTGGTTCTTGTATCACGAAAAGGGTCACATTACAAAACGTTACAGTAACAATTATTTCTTACATGCTAAACTGCTCTGCACCACATGCAATTGCACAGAATCAAGACATGACATTTTTTTTAAAAATACATCCCTCTAAATGACTCTTGCCTAGATTTCCAGCATCACAGTAAGTGCACGTAATTTAAAGCTCCAAAGTTGGGCTTTTAATGTAAGTATTTTACGGCCCAATCGACATAGTCTATATCATTTAGAAGGCGAGGTTCGACCTTGCTTGTCAAGGTCAACCCGGGCTAAGAGAGATACATCATACAACGTCCCAGACGAAAGACCGAGATAACGGATAAAAATGTCCTCAACAGAGGTACAACGCAACAATGCTACAACAGAGCGCCTAACCCTGCACCACAGAGGCCGGTGCCCAAAAAGTCGCCAGACAAACCTATTACAGAAGTTGGTAACACATTAAACTTCCATTTAGTTGCACGTTCCCTTTCGGCCCGATACATGGACGGCTGTTACATTTGTTTCTCCCACGGCAGATGCAAACCGATATCTCCCAATATAGAACATTCACTATTTCGCGACACCAACTAATAGATATGCCATTATGTGATCTACGCATTACAGAATATATCGATAAAACAATGTCTGTGTCTGTTGCTGCTGTCACACTGTATACATGTTATTGGTGAGGTGATATTACGAGAGAAAGATAATTGCTTTCGGCATTACATGAACGTATAATAGTGCACGCTACAGTGTTGGCGAACGCCCCCTCTCAACGCTAAATTTGTTCAAGAGACCTGAACCTCATCAAATATTTATCTTGAATAGGAGCAAACCAAACGGGACGAAAATCCAGAAAATATCTCATCTTCCCACGAAAATTATGTTTGTGCAGAGAATCGTTTGTTTTTATTTGTGCGTTAAAGTAAGAGTTTACCGCACTTGCAACAAAATTATATCACATAAGAGCCGCAGATTAGAGGTGTTACAAGAGAGTAACAAACACACAAAAAAGAATGAGGAAGGATAATGGCAGTAGGTATTTGATTGGAAAGAAAGGGCGAACCTCACCAGAGCACCTGATAACCATCTGCGTTGAGACTTCAAAGATGATTGTCATGTTACAATGTCACAAAGAGTCATCACAAAAGTGCATCCACTTCACCTCACCTCCTAACGAATTTTCTGTCGCTTAAAAAAACAAACATCGTCCGGACATGGAGATGTTCGAGCACAAGGGGTTATGAAAAAGGATGTTGTTCATGCACAAGCAATTGTCATCCACCACCCCCCCCCCCCTTTTTCCCAATAGGATTATATGTCTCTGGTATACTTGAGACTTTAAAAAATGAGGGTGTGATATTTTTATATGTTGTAGGATAACCAGACTTACCTGAATGCTTGACGGTGTAATCTCTTCCTCAAAGGTTGACGTGCAATGACCCGCCATTGCTTACGATCATGGCTGCTGCCATACACTTGTGTATGTCATAGGCCAGCCCATGCCTTGTTGTTATGGGTCCACACTGTTCTTAGTCTACCCTTGGCCATTATAATATTGTTTGTATGAGTAAAGAGAAGCATATCGACACAAAAATGGCGATTTAGTTCTGGGAAAAAGTAAGACAGACAGACAGACATTAACAACAGAGGGAGAGTAAAGAAGTAGGACTTACCAATGGAGCCCTCCAAACACCCACAGCCCTTTTGCCTCACACATTGGTTTCGAGTATTTCCTTATTGGTCTAGTGGCGTTCTATATGACAAGGGTATTGTATTTTTCTACATTCCATTTTGTTAAGCCGGGTTTGACTTGTGTGGAGAATCTGGTACATCTAACTGTTGGTCTTTTTTGTCGTATCAGTGATCTAGGATGTAAAATGACTTGGGGTATGCCAAAGAGGTTATACATAGAACCAACACACACACACACACACACACACACACACACACACACACACACACACACACACACACACACACACACTAGTATAACCTCGTTGGGGTATGCAAATTTCGGGGTAGCATATATTCTGTGACGTCATACAAAAAAGGAGTACCCCCGTTGTTTCTGCAGCTTCGGAAAATCTTCCCAGGTACAAGCCTACCCCCAGAAAGCATTGTGCGGAGATATGAGACTGCCCCCGCTGGGTATGACGAAAATCAACTTCCACAAAACAAGCATCATGGAGAGCAGAGGTAGCACAATTGTCATGGATCAAGTGCAGGGGTTAAGGACGCACACGCATGAACACACACACACACACACACACACACACACACACACACACACACACACACACACACACACACACAGAGAGAGAGAGAGAAGGAGGGAGAGAGAGGGGAGAGAGAGAGAGAGAGAGAGAGAGAGAGAGAGAGAGAGAGAGGCTTAGGCAGTTTAAAATAGTGACACAATGTTATCTTCCATTCGTTTTCCTTTTTCTCTTAATCATGTAACCCTCTTCCAATCTCTGTCGCTTTCTTTCTATCTTTCTTTCTACTCCCCCCCCTCACACACACAAATATTATATATCATAATTATAAACATATAATATATACGTAAGTGTGTGTGTGTGTGTGTGTGTGTGTGTATGTGTGTGTGTGTGTGTGCGTGTGTGTGTGTGCGTGTGTGTGTGTGTGTGTGCGTGTATGTGTCGCTCTCTTATCTTCCAAAATTAATTTATATCTCGCTTCTTCCCATCGACGGTAACAAGTTTTCTATTTTACATTGATCCAGAGATTATGAACTACTCACCTTACAAACAATTAAACCCTGAACCCTTATATAGATTAGTTGTTTCTCTCGCATCAAGCTGGATCATCCTGCACAAACAAAAATGTCTCGGAGACCCTCTTGCCCCCTCATAGTCATATGACCTCATGCAGTTGCTAGCGCTGTAAAAAAAAACCTCTTACCAAACTAAACTAGAGTCGTTTCACCGAACAGATATTTAACTCTCTTTTGGTTTCACTCGTTTCGTCCTTAATCTGGTCAGCGCAAGGTAACCAATAATACCGAATGAAGACCCTTGGGCAGGACCATGAGTTCGCATGAGGACGGAGCTAAAATTCGGTGAGGAATTATGAGTTCAAACACAGGAGTCTTCGATCCGGAATCGGCTTTCTGGCTGCATATCATGAGAGCTATTTACCCACACTAAATCTACATGACGTTCAAATCGGTGAAGTATAAAATGAGTGCACCTTAAATTGGGTACAACAGGAAATGGATGATTGGTTAACCCAACAATGTACGGGGTGAGAACAGGATAACAAAAAGAAACCAAAAACAAAAAAAAACAAAAAAACCCAACAACAACGGAGAGGTGGGAGGGGTCAGTAATGTGACGGGCGCTGACGTCAAAGTAGGTCCCTGGGGTCATAGTCACGGGGGAGCACGTCCGATACCAGGCGTGTGCGGGCATGCGTGCACGTGATGTGGTTGGTGAGGGGCAGATCAAGGCAAGGAGAGAGGAGAGAGAGAGAGAGAGAGAGAGAGAGAGAGAGAGAGAGAGAGAGAGAGAGAGAGAGAGAGAGAAAGGTAGAGAGGGGAGAAAGAGGAGAGAGAGAGAGAGAGAGAGAGAGAGAGAGAGAGAGAGAGAGAGAGAGAGAGAGAGAGAGAGAGAGAGAACTGTTTTTAAAGTTTGCGTATGTGTGGGCGCGCACGAACGCGTATCTATAGATCCTGATGGATGGAGTTAGATTGGAACCCACAAGGTAAAAGATCAAGGGGAAGACCACGTGGAACCTGGAGAAGTCACAGAAATGGATGTACAGAAAAGTGGAAAGACGTGGAATGATACCAAGCGACTAGCCCAGGATAGGGAAAGGTGGAAAATGTTTGTTCGAGGCCTATAATAATCGTGATCCAGGGTGAGAAAGGCAATGATGATGATGTGTGCGCGCGCACGAACGCGTATCTATAGATGGATGGAGGAATGGACGGATGAATGGACGGACGGACAGACAGACAGTCATACAGACAGACAGACAGACAGACAGACAGACAGACAGACAGACAGACAGACAGACAGACAGACAGACAAACAGAAGAGCGATACACAGATAGATAGATAGATAGATAGATAGATAGATAGATAGATAGATAGATAGATAGATAGATAGATAGATAGATAGATCTGTGCTTAGGGCTTGGGACAAAACCTTTCAAAAAACCTTTTTGCATGTACACAGAGATCGACTATGAAGTCCTGAGACATCATAATCCCATTTTTTCAGGTTAAACGTCCGTTTTAAGGGGGTAAGACAATACCAGTTCACAGGGTATAGAGTCAAATAAATAACATCCCTTTCTGTAACAATGACACCTGCTGAGAATCATCAGCTGGTCAGCGCTTCCAATTCCATGTTCATATTTGCATACCATGTGGGCTCATAAACCGGCCGATATTATTTCAGTGAATTCCCTCCCGACAGATAAACTATCAGCACAATACAGAGTGCAGCCCCCTGACGATTATGCCCCTAAATCGTTAGGGTTGAGGGTTGGGAATACTAGAGCTATTCTGTCCTCGAACAAAAACAGCTTATCATCGCCATTAAGGCATTTGATCAGGGTATCCTCTGAGTCCCTCATAATGGGGCGGCCTGACAAACTCACAGCCGCTGTGAGCTCAGCAACATCGTCCGAAGTGAGGCATGTCGTGGGACGTGGCACATGGACATAACCGTCAACTCGCTACGGTAATGGCTTGAGACATTTATCATAGTTTTGAGTAAATAGAACAGAAAAACTTTTTTATTTCGCGTCTTTTTTTTACATAGGCCAAATCATTTATTCACCACCGCCATCATCATCATCATCATCATCATCATCATCATCATCATCATCATCATCATCATCAAGTGCTCAAACTGCAACAGACATCGGTGCACGATCATGGTTCGCCAGCCATTTCTACGCTCGGATGGCGTTAAAAAACAACAACCCAACTATTCATGTACCGTAATTATCCTGGTCTTTCCACGTCACCCATCTGATAAGATTTTCCAAGTAGGTTGATCCGCACTTCCCCTTCCTCGTGGGGTTGGTTTTTTTCCAGTGACAGTGACAGCAAAATGTTTAAGGCCTTTATGTTGATTCAAGTTTCTCAAAACTACATTTGTCTCTTCCTAATTGTTTTTATTAGTGAGCGACCCATATGGGCTTTCTTTCAGTGCTTCCCCATTTGATTCCATTTCCTTCCATGAGTTCTTGACAGTCTCCTAAGAGGCCACATTTCTGTTGCTTCTATTTTACTTTCAGGTCTATGGAAATTATTGTCCATCAACCACAGCCGTGCAGAAAGGTTAACTGCACAAAGTCTTTTTGAACTTTCGCTTTCGAAGTCATATAGATTTTATACTTTTCAGGGTAAGACTCGTTTTATTGAAAGTGTCTCTAGCTGTTGCAATTCTTTGTTTTATATCTTTGGAACATTTGGCATCGGATGTAATCATTTATCCTAGATATTTAATCTGTTGGACTTTTCACCTTTTTTGTCATGTTATCGCTGTCTTATGGCAAGGTGGTCGGTCGCCGTGTACGGAAAATCAGTTAAAGTTTGACTTATGTCATTGCCGAAGGATGAGGGCGACATTCTGATGGTAAGACTAAAGTTGAATCAATTTTTTACTACTTTTTTTTTGGTGGCTAAAACAAAACTTGGTGGGCTCTTGCAAGACATATTGCTACGGGAAACTATAACGAGGATGACGTCTAAATAGTATATGCAAACTGTTCAATAAACTTATAAACGATGTCTTCATGACAGGCTCCAACAGGTGAATGGGCGGACAGACAAAGAGAGAGAGAAACAGATAGATTTTGTATGTTACAGTAAAAGTTTTACGGCACTCGCAGCACAATAGGGTCCTATTAGTGCCGAAGTCTATAGATGTTACAAGAGGGTAACACAAAAAAGTAGAGATTTTGACGATAGTAATAGGAAAGAAGCAGAGCACCCGCCAATCACCCACGTGGATAGCTAGCTAGACAGCTAAACAGATAGAATAGACAGATAAATAGACAGATAGATAAATAGGTAGCAGGCAGGCAGGCAGGCAGGCAGGCAGGCAGGCAGATAGACAGACAGACAGACGGACGGACGGACGGACGGACGGACGGACGGAC
>NW_004797361.1:1278686-1281017 GCF_000002075.1 Aplysia californica
GACGGACGGACAGACAGACAGACAGACAGACAGACAGACAGACAGACAGACAGACAGACAGACAGACAGACAGACAGACAGATAGATAGATAGATAATAGCATTGTACTTTGCATAGAAGCAGTAAATTCATATACATTATTATACACAACACTTTCCCTCAAATGAAAATTAGACTATATTCAGGCTCACGTAGCTTCTCGGGGCTTACAAATGCCTTTGTCTATTCATAAATTTAACTATACAAAGAACATGTGAAAAACTGCGCCACATCGCAGTCCAGAAAGATACCAACTACGATAACGGCGCATTCGCAACAGGTGTGTGTCTCTCGACTCTCGGTCTGTCTAGCCACAGTGCACCTGCATGTAACGCGCATTATGCAGTTTGCGACCCTGTGAGTGGAAAGCCTTTCTGTGTCTGTCCGTTGTTTGTCCAAGTCTACTCACGTGCACGATATCAATAGTACATGGAGTGAGTACTTCTATTTTGTCACTTTCAGTGCTCAGCTTTTTTGTTTCAGAAGTGGCACAATGTGAAAGTTAAAATACTTTTTCTGTGTTCACATAATATTATAATAATAATATTGACTCACTGCGGTGGATTTGGACATCTAGTATTCTTCAAAAAATAAAAGGACACAAAAGTAGGAATACTTGGGCCCACAAACTGACAGACAGACAGACAGACAGACAGACAGACAGACAGACAGACAGACAGACAGACAGACAGACAGACAGACAGACAGACAGACAGAAAAGCATGTCTCATTGAACAACATACATACCCACCCAAACACACACACACACACACACACACACGCGCGCGCGCGCGCACGTAGCCCTCCCCCCCCCCCCTTCCGCGTGCTACACACACCCACTCACAAACATCCCCCAACAGAAGCACGTTATAATACATATTCTTAAACAAACGTTCAGATTCATTATCATTATCCCAGGAGATTAGCAACCTCGAAACAGAAGCGTAGCACAGGTAACCATAGGCCGTCATGTCACGCGTGAGACTATAATGTTGCAATACAACTATTGTTGTCCATCTACCTGTCCGTCTGTCCCTCTCTCTCTGTAGTAGTCTGTAGACGCTTCCCCTCCCCTCCCCTCCCCTATCTCTCTCCCTCCCTCTCTCTGCCTCTCTCTGTAGACGCTCCCAACCCAAGGAGGTTCTACAGCACGGTTGCTGTAAGGTCCTTGTCCCAACCCCATCTCTCTCCCTCCCTCCCTCCCTCTCTCTCTGCCTCCTGGACTACGGAGCTGGTGGCCCAGGTTGGAATCGACGACGGGGCGTCCTGAACTTGGGTTGTTTTGGGGCCAGCTTTGAAAAATCGGCACTCATTACTGCTCGGTCTTATAGTAAGTTATAGGAGATGGACGTCAAATTCGGAGGTACCGCCCGGTAAAAAATAACTTTCAGGGTTGAATGGGGCGTTCAACAAATACGATTTGGCATTTTTTTAGGAAGACATAAGAACCACAATCAGTCTCAGATTCATCAAGACGTCATATAAATGCGTGGTCAAGATCGTATAGGGTGCGCACGCGTACGCGCGCGCGTGTGTGCGTGCGTGTGTGTGTGTGTGTGTGTGTGTGTGTGTGTGTGTGTGTGTGTGTGTGTGCGTGTGCGTGCGTGTGTGTTGTTTTCTTTTGTTTTGTTTTTTAAATATTATTTTCTTCGGTTAAGACTACTACGCTTTTAACTTTTCAGTATGTCCGTTCATTCAAGACAGGAATCTTCCTCCTCTGCAAAGGGTTCAGTTCGATTCCTATGATAGGAAAAAAGGAAAATATTTTAGCCAGTATCTCCGCCATTCAAATCGGACTCTTTAACAAGGAGGGTCAATCTTGCACAACTCCTCAATGACGTAAATAGAGGCGAGGGCGGCCAGAACTTATAACCAAAAGGGGAAAAACAAAAGAACACCAAAACAAACAAAAAACAAAACAACAACAAAAAACGTACGCTTTGTGGATCGCAAATAGAGACGAATAAACGCCTATCAAGCAAACGAAACAAAACAAACAATATCGGGTGGAAAGTAAAAGAGCGGCGGATCGCATGACGGCAGGCGTTCTCAATTCCTGTTATCTCCCTTACACGCAGAGACTTGGGCATTAGCCCTTTATCTTGTCGGAATCGGATTTGTTCCGTGTCCACAAAAATCGCCCTTTTCGTTCCTCGTTCACAAGAACTGGCTGCTTTGAGGTTTACAACTATTGCGCAGATGGCAGTAGTTTGGCGTAGCATGCAAAGACCAGCTGCTATTCTAATCTTGTGGCTTATGGACAGCGTACTCTTTTACCGAGGGGGGAGGGGG
>NW_004797361.1:1281869-1308145 GCF_000002075.1 Aplysia californica
GAAGTGTATTGAGTGTGTGTGTGGGGTGGGGTGGGGGGCGCGTAGTATAGATGGGAGTACTGAAAATGCGACAGAACTTGCTAGAACGGTAATACACCCCCGAGTAATGAATTACAATGTGGTCCGTCAACATATCGTCTGCCCTGACGGTTAACGAATGCTGGACGTTAAGAAACAAGAGCTGAGTGCTTTACGCTCGTTAACCCTCTGAAGGCGGTTAAAGCTCAACATTAAGCCTGACCCTTACTTCCGTGCAATTCCACGTGACACTTCATTTTGAATTCTTCACCCTTTCTTTAGTTTCATTAGGCACTCTAAACCACTTGCAAAACAATTAGGTCTTATCAGTGCCGAATATTAGAGGTGTTACAAGAGATTAACGAACTCAAAAAGGAGGAGAGTTGAGAACGATAGATGTTCCATAGGAAAGAAGGAGCAAACTACACTACAGCACCTGCCAATTTTACACCGTTTCTAAAATAAACGGAGAACATTCTGAGAGAAACGATACCAAACAATTGACATAAAAAAATGAAAAGGGTTGTTTTTTTCTCCTAGAAACGCATTCGAACCTGGGTTCGGGGTGTACACTAGCGTCTGTGGTGTCATGAAAAAAACCCAGCCTTATTAATTTTAAGACTGCATTGTACTTGTCAATTTGACCGTATAACATCGATCACCAACACACACACAAAAAAGTGTTGGATTAAAACGGCCCGGGCTACACACCGAGTGCACCCAGACCCTCGTCCAATCATTTTGAGTACAGAGAAGAGCATTGGGTTAAAGTTAAGTCCTCATTAAACTATGTCCCCCTGTGCCAACTGCACAAGATCCAGGCTAGTCACCCGTGTCGGGAACCATAAGCCGGGGTAAACGTTAAGAATACCCCATGTCTTTGCGTACATCGACGACCATAGCCAGCTGTTTCCTGTTCCTCTTGTTTTGGTAAGTTTCGTTTGTTTTAGAAAGAGTGTTACGGCACTTGCAACACAATAAGGTCATACAAGTGCCGAAGATTAGAGGTGTTACAAGAGAGTAACAAGCACAAAAAAGGAGCGGAGATAAGGACGATGGATCTTTGATGGGAAGAATGAGCAACCCACACCAGAGCACTCGCCAACCACCCACTGGTAAGTTTAGATTTAGTAAGTGTTTTACGGCACTTGCAGCACAATAGGGGTCAAATAAGTGCCGAAGATAAAAGGGGCTACAAGAGAGTAACAAACACAAAAAAGGAGGGGAGATAAAGACGATAGATGTTTGATAGGAAAGAAGAAGCAAACTACACCAGAGCACCCGCCAACCACCCACTCTGGTTAGTTTTTACGGCACTTGCAACAAAATTAGGTCACATAAGAGCCGAAGATTTGAGGTGTTACAAGAAAGAAAGTAACAAACACAAAAAAGGAGAGAAGGACGATAGACGTTTGATAGAAAAGAAGGAGCAAACCACATCAGACTTCATCAGAGCACCCGCCAACAACCCACAATCCTCCACGTCATTGCGCACATCCACGATCACAGTCAGCTGTTTCCTGTTCCTGTACTGTAAGGCATATCACCAACCCCAGTGTGAACCCCCCATGACAACCCCGTGTCTGCGTACTAAGTCGCCAGTTCCGAATGAAAAGGGCGGGGGTGGGGTGGGGGATCCATACTTACTTAAGTTATCACACACCGACACAATAACTATCCTGTAGAGCAGGGGGAAATTACGACAGGCAGACAGAAACAACAGAGTGACATCAATGTCGATGGACAGCTCTTTATTCAAACAGACATATCGGAGATGGGGATTAAATTTGGTGGTGCAACCTCTTCAGCATCCAGTATCCTTAATGTATTGAAAGGGCTCGATAAACCCATCAAATCCCACAATGTAACCACATTTCGACAAAGAAGACATCAGGATGCAGTAACGACAAGAAGTAGAAATGAAGAAGAAGCAACCCATACAAAAATGCCCTTCGTCAACCACACGCAATGAGCTAATACAATTTCTTAAAGAGAAAGAGAGAGAGAGAGAGAGAGAGAGAGAGAGAGAGAGAGAGAGAGAGAGAGAGAGAGAGAGAGAGAGGGGGGGGGGGGGAGGAGAGAGGGGGGGGGAGGGGGGGGGGGGAGAACGCCCTGAAAGCAAGAGAGTTTTAAAACATTTAAGATAGTCCCCCGATACTGGAACCTAAGGTGTCGCCAATTGAGCTTACAGTTACAGTGACTCAACCAACCTTTCTATCAATCAACAGTCTGGAATCAAATGAGACAAAGGTGTTATTACCTGTTTGAGTTTGTTTCAGTAAGTAAATGCACATCGACACGCACGATAACGGCCATTTAGAGCTGGGAAGGGCAAGACAAGTTCTTAACAGCTTTTAGTTATAGTAAGAGTTTTACGGCACTTGCAACACAATTAGGTCATATGAGTGCCGAAGATTAAAAGTGTTAGTAAATAGTAATTTACACACAAAAGTTTGAGAAGATATAAGGGCGATAGATGTTTGAAAGGACAAAAGGAGCAAACCACATCAGGGCACC
Organism: Aplysia californica; assembly: GCF_000002075.1. Lineage (NCBI taxonomy): Eukaryota > Metazoa > Mollusca > Gastropoda > Aplysiida > Aplysiidae > Aplysia > Aplysia californica. The sequence continues at coordinate 1,284,405 of NW_004797361.1, forward strand.
AGCCAACCACCCACGGTAAGACAATGACAAGACAGATAAGAAACGATAGTGGATTTGTCAAAAAGTAGAATCTACCAGTGACACCTTCGAGCTAACCACAGAAAAAATGTATTCGTTTCAGTAAAGAAAAGCACATCGACACTATAAAGGTCATTTAGTGCTGGGGGAGGGGGGTGGGGGAGTAAGACAGGCAGAAACAACAGAGAGGGAAAGGAAAGTAGTACGCCCCACCAATTCAGATATAGTTTGAGTAATAACTTTACAGCACTAGCCATACAAGTACGTCATATAACTGCCGAAAATTTAGAGATGTTACTGAAGAGCAACATACAAAGAAAAGAAGGGGTAGAGATAACGACGACAATCATTTGGACGAGAATAAATAATAAAGCATACAACACCAGGGCATCTGCCAACCACCCACGGCCCACCAATGACACCCTCCAGCCACCTATACACACAGCACACAAAATCACCATTGATTTTAACTTGAAAGTCGGTCAGACCTGCTCAAACGGCCTTCTGAAAAAGACAATCACCTGTAAAACGGGCACTTCCCATTTCCTCGTTTATACATTTTTTAAAAATATTAATGACTGAGTAAAACGACTCCCTGTCTAAAACGGCCACTTTTCTCCTCAACAACAGGTCGCCGTCTTAGACAATTTCGACGGTACATGAAAGGGTTCCAAACTGATCCCCCGACCCAACGATCAGCGTTAGGTTAAGAGGGGTCACATGTCGAGAGCAGCCATACCCCGGCCTAATCGGCGCACTAATGGGCCGCTCGGGGGTGTCTGATGGGCTATTGAAACACAAACCGACACCCGATTACAGACAAGGAGGGAAAAGGGAGAGGAGGGAAGTTAAAACAAAAATAAGAAAAAAAAAAAAAAATAAAGCTAATCACTACAGTTATGGGCCGCCATATTGGATTGCAAGAACACATTCTCTCATTATTCGGCTGAGTAAAGAGAGGCACACTGACATAATAACGGTCGTTATCTAGTGCGGGGGGGGGGGTGTCAAGATAGACGGACGAAAACATCACAAGAAACAAAATAATGCGGGCCTTCTAGTGGCGCCCGCAAATCACTTGCACGTTCATTTGCTTTTGAAATAATCAGTTAGTATCTAATAGATCAATGAAGTCTATTTTGCCTCCCCCAACCCCCTTTCCCCATAAAAAAACAGCAAACTTGTTTTATTTGTTTGAGTAATGAAAAGCACATCGACACAATAATGGTCATATAAATCTGGGGGGGAAAAGTAAGACAGACAAACAGACAGAAACAACAGAGGGAAAATAAAGAAGTAGGGCCTATCAGTGGCACCCTCCAACCACCCGCAAACAGTAGACAAACATCAAAAACAACAAACAAACTCAAAACAAAGAAGAAAACTTTTTAAAGGCCCGGTTTCTGAATGCGCCTAAAACGGTACAAAATTCAGCTAATTATAGCAATAATCGAGAGACGGCACAAGGCTCAGAGAAGGCAAACTAAGTGCCAACCAAGCCAACAAACAACCCATAAAGAGTGACTAAAAACAGCAACAAAACCAACACTCCGTCCCCGTCATCACCACCATTATCGTCTCCATCATTGATAACGACAAAATAACAACAACAAAAAACAATTAGTAAAGCCACAACTCAAATTACCAATTCGCCAGTGAGGAAACGACCTCACTCAACTTACTACTACTCAATCTCCTGTCTTTCCTCACCAGAAACACATTACAAGAGTACACAAAGCATTCTCGCCCTTCGACACACACACTAAATTGACATCCGTTAACTCACATAGAGCAAGGTAGAGTCGGATATGGAGGGGACTGATGAAGGGAGTGGGGGGGGGGGGGGTAAACAGACAGACAGACAGACAGACAGACAGACAGACAGACAGACAGACAGACAGACAGACAGACAGACAGATATATAAGAAAGAAAGAGAGGGAGGGAAAGAGAGAGGGAGAGAGAGAAAGAGAGAGAGAGAAGGAGAGAGAGAAAGAGAGAGGGGGGGAGAGAGAAGAAAAAGAGAGAGCAAGAGAAAGAGAGAGACGGAGAGAGAGAACCAAGGTACTACTCCGAAAAGGACACTGATAAAACAAATTTAAAGCACTGCTTTCAACAAACAACAAAAAAGAGTCCACTGTTTGTCAAACAGCACCCACAACCACCTGACAAGAAAATCAATGCAGCCATGACAAAAAGTAAGCATCCCGTGGTGTAAACTTCCAGTTTTGGTCTGTTTTTTCAAGGAAATTAGAGAACCAATGTCAATTGATCCGAGAACTACACCAGTTCATCTTCAAAATTCTAGGGCCTTTATTTACAGTCCACAAAGGCTGATCATGATGGGCCGACAACCGAACTAGTTTACTAGTGTAAACGATTTTTTCCCTTCGTTTTAAATTATTCATTATCACATTTTTTAAAGTGGAGGTCTTGACAAGTTATTTTTAGCAGAATCGATTTCCTTGCACAAAAAGGCAAAATAGAAACACCAGAAAGGTGAGCAGATGCAGAATAGACGTACACTACAATAAGAACAACGGTATCTATGTGAAACTCTGGGATTACACACCAATTTTTTTCCCTCCAAACTAGACACAAAGCCGCTTGTTTTAGCTTTTGATTTTTTTTTCTTTGGCCCCAGTACATAAATATGTTATACACACACTAGGTTATTCTGACGTAGGCCCCATATTTTCTCTTTTTTCTCTTTTTTTTTGGGGGGGGGGGGTTGTCTATTTTCACCAGCTATGGGTTCAGTGATACAACAACTATAAATAGTAAAGCGCATAGTGTGAACGTACAAGCAGGGGCACGTGTTCAGTAAATGGTTTCTACTATGATGATGCTCTCAAACAACTTTACACTACCCGTAAACTGGGGTGACTAAGGCACCCCGCGGTTACTAAGGCATATAGCTGGGAAAATGTACATACAACCCAAATTGATTACTCTTTTGGGTAAGGCATTGAAAAGATATTCAAAATCACTTTTGATATTGAAAAAAATAATCTCAAAATCATCATAACATTTTCCCAGATATACTTTAGTCACTCTGGGGTGCCTTAGTCACCCCGGTTTATCGTATTTCAATAGGCTTTTACATATGTAATTTTGCAATTGTTAACATTATTATTATCTTGTCTGCATGTTGTTCTCACCCACAGGTGGAGAGACAGCTGACAGTTTACATCTCCTGACCATCTCAGGCTACCCACTGCAGTGAGTCGAACCTGAATAGTCACACAACTTTACTGGAACCTGTTTTGTTTTGGAGGACGGATACAATCCACTAGAGATAATTGAGGCTAATTAAAGCCTCATCAACTTCCGTAGTATCTGTCCTGCTTTGTACTCAAGAACAAAGCTGAAAAGTTGGGAAGAGATGCTACACTTTCATCCAAGCCAGAAGGCTGAGAAGCAACTTCACTGGAAACTAAATTACTGAAAAGGGTAACTAGAGATGGACATTCTGGACCCCTCTCTGGGTACACTCTAGCATACAGAGTGTCCAAAATGAAAACAAAAATCTGATATAATGTAGTACCAAGAGCTTAAGTGGTTATTTTGTGTTACTGGCATGCTGACAGTTGCTTAATTCATGACACACCTTCCCCTAAATCTTGGTGCTCATACCTTATTAAAAGAGCTGAGAAAATGTGCAGATTTGAGGCCATATCTCAACATAAAACAAGGTTCTGCAGGATAAAAGTCTTTGAGTGCACCATGGGCTGTTACAATAAAAGGAAAATGTGGTACAAATGACTAGTTGTACAAGTCACATCTCATGGGAGCTCTTCCCTCGTCTTTTCCTTTGAATTAAATGAGACTCAAATCTGAGACGTTTGTCCCTTTGCAGAAATTTTAAAAGGGACATAGACTGCTAGGTAAAATCTTAAGGCCAGGAAAACATAGTAGGATCTCCCCACTAGAGTTTCCGAAACTCCAGAAATATCCAGAGAAGTGTTAGCTCGACTGATCCGTTTCATGACTGACAACCAGCAACCTCTTGAAATAGATAAAGAAAGATGGGAGAAAAAATGACAATAATATTCCTTTCAAAATCTCTTCCAGAAGGGTTTCAATCATCAATTCTCTGAACATCCCCCCCCCCCCCCCCCCCCAAAAAAAAAAAGCAAACCTAAAAACTACCACAAAAAAGACACCCTCTAGCTACTCTAAAAAGTCCTATATATAGGAACAACTTACCAACTCCAACTAGGGCCACCCCAGGGTCAGTGATGTCCACTTTGTAGCTGTTACGGATGGAGCTAAAGTCGTCAGCCATGGGGTCCCAATCCTGCAGCTCAGTGTTTTCCACTGGCTCTTTAGCTGCAATCAAGTAAGAGAGAAAACAAGGAAGTTCTTTGCATCTCATTTTTTTTATCAGTAGTTCCACAACAGCACCCACTCACCCCCTACCCCACCTCCCTACCTGGGTTGGAGAGTGATAAATAAATCAGGTGCTCAGTAGCGGGAGGTACAACCCCTCTTATGGTGAAATTAGAAGTTTAAAGAATAACATTCACATGTACCTATCAAATGTTTGCTTAATACGCCTATTGTCTCTGCTTTTTTTCCATCTTTCTTTTCATTCAAACAAAAACAAATATACAAAAGTAAATAATTAGTTGTAATAGTGTTGGCAAGGTGTTGACCCTCTACTGCCATTCTTTACAGTCATGAACACATCAGTTATAATTACAACTAAAAAAAGTACACTCAAAGCAACAGATTACTTGTACCCTACAATGTGAAGAAAATTGACCTTTACAGAAACCTGACCCAACGGTTACCTCTACACCATACTTCTTCCACTATCAAAACCTGACAGCTGTTAACAGATACAGCAGAGAACACGTCAACGGTCCTTCAAAAGAAGGGACAAAACTGACAGTTATTTCACTCTCGGGTACAAGCATAATTTAGTTTCTTGAAATGAGACGTAGGAGAAGTTCCCCTCACCCCCCCCAAAAAAAACTGCCCGACTCACAGAAAGCAATCTAAAGAAGTGTTATAAGAAAAATCTAGCCAACAGCTTAGGCCTTATGACGAAACCAATAATGTTATTGAATACAAATCAGTCATTACTTACCATCAGTTTTCACCTCTGCAAGGCCCAACTGTATGAGCTCATGATTTAAGCAAATTTCCTCCTTGCCGTTTTTGTTTAGAAGGTAGACTGGCAATGGCTGAAGCTGGAAACTCTGAGAGCTGAAGAAAGAGAAGAGTCAGAAAGTAATCAACTGAAGTCATGAAACTGAAAAAGAGGAAAGATGCAAGGATGTTTTGTTTACCTATTGACTTCAAACCCGAGAAAGAAGAGCACACATATCAAAACAATAATAACCAACACGTTGAAAATCAGATGCCGTGAAAATTAACACGATGACAACGAACATAATAATTATTAACATGACAGTAAACCACACATACAACATGATGGCAAACACAGAAAAACTGCATAATAATAATTATCACTATGAAAATCAACATACTGATGATGACCAAATAATCAAGAATAGCAAAAAGACAATAATTTAAAATTCAAAATGATGAGAACTGACAAAGCAGTGGTAACAATGAAAATAATGATAATCAACAAAATGATAATTAAAACAGTGATAGTCAACAGATCGACAATGAGCAAAACAAAAAAATAACAATAAAAAGAAACAAAAAACTCATATAATAAATACATTGTACAACAATAATTAACAAAAAGATAATCAATATAAATACTAATCAACACAATGAATGACAGTTAACACAATGATAAATACATTCATAGTAATGAAAATAAGGATTAACAATCCAATAATAATATTTAACACAAAGACCACTATGTTACAACTGGCAGAAGTCAGTGTCAAAAATAGACTTTGTTTAAACTGATCCAGCATGGCTTGATTCATTAGTTTTTGGGGGGTTTTTTCACCAGTTTTGTTGTCCTTATCCCTATACATAGTTTTGCTACGTCAAAGAATTCGGAAAAATAAAAAGACGGTAAAAATAATTAATCCAAAATACATCTTTTATGTAACTCAAAACAGAAGTGTTGCGAACGACGGTAGCGATAACTTGTAAGCACAAAAGTTAGTCTGCATTGACTATGAAAATTAATTTTTACAAAGATTATTGGCCACATTCCTTTCACTGTTTTGAAAATATGACAGCATAGACGTAGGGTAACAAACACACTAACAATGTCATCACTTAGAAGCGGCCCCCATGTGATTTTTTGGCATACTTTTATTAAATGCTAGGGATGAAGATGAAGAACTATTTCCGAATTTTTGGTCACTCTATGCCAGGAGTTGGGAATGAGGGTTGTGTTCTGCCCCCCAGGACAGCCTGGCGGGGATCTAGAGTAAGCACCAAACAAACTTAACACTAAAACTAATACACATGCCATTTACTACATCAGAACATCATCATCGCCAACATAAATAATCATCCTCATGCTCACCATCACAATTACCATTACCGTCACCATCGCCACGATCATCATCATCAGCATTATCATCATTATCATTACCGACTTACCAATTCCTCTTTCCTTTGTTTCGTTTCTCTAGAAAATATAACAATTTGCACCATTACATTCTTTTTACGTAACCAACAAATACAGGCACCAAAATCAGGACATGGGACAACAAAAAAAAAAAAAAAGAAGTGATATTTCCTTTATATCATGACAGTGGGATAGAAAAGAAATAGGAGTAAATAAATAGCAGTGACCATCAGGCATCTGCAAGGAATGAGAAATAAAACAAAGACATAATCAACTATCAAACTGATAAGAGGTCATGGCAAGGACAGCCTCTAACCACCCACAACTTTACTCAAACCATTAACAAAGCAATACCAACCATTAAAGAAAATTCTATACAAAATTGAAGGGATATCTTCTGAAAAAGAAAAAAATCTCCCTAAAATCAAAGTGGTACAAAATGAAGCAAAAAAACCTCACTCATTGACTCGTAAGAGTTCCTCCTGTGAGACAACAGCACACAGAGTCTTGTCCCCTGACACCTTGGCCTTGAACATGCGCACCGTCTTAGCACACCATTTGGGCACTGGAATGACATCCTGCTGGGCATCACCGCCATTGACTACTGCGTGGTTACCTCTGCTGCTTGTCTGAGGTGGGCTGACATAGACAAGGGAACACCACAGAACCATAGGAGGAATCTGCTTGAACTGTGTGGGCAAGCGATACACTCGAGACCGAGCCACCCACTCTGAGTCACCATAATCAATGAAGAAGACCAGGATCTGTTTTTACGGAAAAAAAGTAGACAATAATAACCAATTTCAACAAAAAAATTTCATTTGATCTGGTTGCTCTCAACAGATGATGTGGATCAGTTAGTTGAAACTTGCACTCTTTTCAACGGTCAACATAAAAAGGCCATAAAGACGGGAGAAAAAGACAATAGAAACCCTCTGACTCTGTAGCTACCAAGCAGAACCTCAGACACGGATTATCCCTCTCAGTTGAGGGTTACACCGGAACAGTAAGAAAAGAATAAAAATGCAGGAAACCTTTTACTTTTACTGTAGCAATTAATATGAATTAGTGTAAAAAAGCTTTTGAACGTAGTAATGGTCCAAATTCGGTAACTACAAAAAAAAATTGGTAGATTTAGGCAGCCCTGGACAAATTATATATATATATGCTTTACGTACAAACAAAGGTAAGCAGAAAGAATAAGTAAATCTTTGAAGTGTGTTGGACAAACTGCCTCTTACCTCTTCTGTTTCCACATTGTGAGCCCAAAGCAAGGAAGAGTCAGCACGACGTTTCCGTACATCCAAAACCAGGCCTCGATAGTAGCCAATGTCTCCTGAGAATATTGCACAACACAACTTGTTCTTTTTCAGGACAAACTGCATGGAAAGATTCAGCAGTGCTTTACTTGAATAAGCCTCAAATATTTTATTTAATCCCTGGGTTAGCTGGTCAAATTGGTGTCCTGATTCTTCTGTGACCAAATGAACGAAAAAACTGGAAGGTGAGATAACTTTACTCATCATCACTTGAAATTCCACTTCTAAACCGTTATCCACAGAAATAGATTTAAGAGTTCCACTTGACTCAAAAGTCAGCTCAGATTCAGAGTCCAAATCCGAATCACTGTCCCCTTCGGGTGATTCCAAAGTACGGGTAAGGCTCTTCTTCAAACATCGCAGTTTTTCATCAACCAAGTGATCGAGGGAAGTTTTTTTAGGAGCTGAATTTTCGGTCCTGCCAACTGCCTTTTCTGGTTGTATCTCTGGTTGTTCAGGCATGTCTCTTTCTTCCAGTCTGGAATGTGGTGTTGAAATACTTGACATAGATGATGAGGACGATGAAGACGATTGTGACTTTTTGGAAGCCTGTTTCAGATTTTTGCTGGAAGATTGGAGAAAACAAGCAGGAGTTGGAAACTTGCTATGAGAACCTGAGTGAACACTGCTGGCTGGTGATTTGGGTCGCTTCGTGGCTAGAAAAATATCTGTGGAAGACGCCAGCTGAGCCAAATCTTGCTGCTGTAACGGGGATAATTCGTTTCCTCCAGCATTGACCTTGGTCAATATCTCCACAAGGTCATCAAATGACAGAGCTACAGCATAGTTTTTGTCAACAAGTATTGAGCTGATGTTCTTGGCCTTACACTGGGTCTTGCTTCTGGACTTTTTAGTGACTGGCATTTTCACAACAATGTCTACAATGTAAGGAAGTTTGTCCTGGGAGTTCTCATTATCAGCAGGCCTTAACACGCGTAGAACCACCTCTGTGTTCGAGCACAGCTCTTCGAAAGCTAATATGGCTTCCTGGGTCCATAGATTTTCTGGGTTTTCAGGGCGAACCTGAAAACAAAAGAAGAGAAAGTTCAATCTGATTTGCATAAATTTGTTTTCAGAATAAAATATGGAGCATTTAGAGTTTGAGCTTTAGAGTTCATACCCCTTCCAACACAATTTCAGCATACTGTGAGAAATCAACTTTAAACGTGGAACCTTTAATTGACATATTTTCATATCCCTTACAGCAAGGTCCAAAGCTTTCGATCTAAATCTCAGCTAGCAGGCTGGCTTCATGGAAAATGCTTTCAGCCTGGACACCCTGCTCAATGGTCAAAGGCCTTTCTGGGGACCCACAGGTTTGGTGACCAGTGACTAATAAGCACAGTTTCACAAAACATGGAAAGCAACATTAGAAGCAAAATTTTCGTGACCAGTGACCTCTGCCAAAGATCTTTGAGAATGACAAGCTATCCTTACTAAAAAAAATGGTGCATCTAGAGACAGCATGCTTATTTTTTTTAAATTACATATTAACTCCCTATCTCCGGCAAGCTGCTCTCAGCGGATTGAGGTCGAAACCGCTCTGCCGGTGAGCCGCTGGTAGCAGCTCAGGCACATTTGTTTACGACCACTTGGACATCAAATTCATTTTCGCTGGCGAAAACAGGTCTCTTTTACCGGGAGTTCATTCAACAAATGAAGAACTATCAAAATAGGTTCACTTGTTTTGATTTAACGATCCATTTAATGAAGTTTTTCTCATTTTTAGATTTAGTACCAAAAATAAGGCCCCTGCATTTTTTAGACTTAGTACCAAAAAAGGGGCCCCGGCGTTTTTTTAATTTAGTACCAAAAAAAAGGGGCCCTGGTGTAGTGGGATTACCTCCCTCGGAGACAAAGAATTAAGCAGTATAACATTGAAGAGATTTGCATGTCATTGAGAAACAAATCTCTATATCAGGAGCAGTAGAAAAAATTCTTTTCATCAACTTTAACAAAGAGCATCATGAAGCATATTGAAAATGAACATGAAAGAGAACAGATTAAGAACAAAGATATTGACTTATTTCATTATCTTTGAATTTTTTTTTGTAGATGTAAGCCCACAGGGGAAATGATAGGCAGATTTGCACAGGCTAATTGGCTACTCTTTAAAAAAATTTCGAACACCTCTTGTTCATTTCATAAAACACCAAGATCATTTTCCCCACCAGCCCATCAATCATCACCAAAGATAATAAAGTCACAGCCGCATAATACATCATGAGCCTCTCCTCCCACCTCACCACCTTCTGCAGTACTGGCAGCACAACTGCCCCAGTTGCAGATCAGGAATTTGCTTTCAATGGAAAGTGGCCGTTTGTACAGGTGGCCGTCTTATAAAGGTGGCCGTCAGGGCAGGTTCGACAGTACTCTGCTTGGCAAGTATTTGGTCCATAGAGCAAATTCCAAACCCAACTACTAGTTCCCAGCCAAGTTAGTCGTCAACCTCCTCAAACCCCTGAGTATTCAAGAGTGATCACCCCTTTAAATTGTACAATGGACTCCCTGCGTCTTAAATCGACTTCAGCTTATTCCATTGTTGTAGATGGAGGTAAATCAAGTCTGTGCGATCATTTTTCAGTAGATGTAATATCATTTTGAAAAACCCGCTATTTTACTGCATACAACTTGTTATCATAATATGAACATCATTTTAAAGCTATTTTATGGAGAAATTAAGCCAGCACATTTTTCAAATGTTTGTTCTGTTTCATACTTTCCGAAGATGTTGGATTTGGTGATCCAGGATTTGGAAGGTCTCCCTAACACTAAGTACTATCAAATTCCAAACCAAAATCCGAAATCTGCTCACCACTAGTAGCCGAACAGTGAATAAATTTTCTGCAATTGGAACCAAAGGTGTTACAATAATATTTTCTTAAAATTGACCCCAAAAATCGTAATAATTCTGCCAATTTCGTAATGATGGGCAGGTCTTTAATTCCCAGGATTTCTCTCATTAAACTTTGTTTTAATTCATTTTCGTGGTGTTTTCATGACTGTGAAATGTAAATATGAAATTTCTAGCTTTTCCTTTTGACTGGAAACCCTGCATGAGGTTTTAACCACACCATCTAACACTTACTCCATTAAGAGCACAGCATGCCGCCAGACATGCGGGTTTTGTCAGCACCCGGGGCAGCTCGAACACCTGCTGGACGTCCACTGTGGATGTGTTGCCGTAGTCTACAAAGATCACCTTCAACAGACTGCCACCATCTTGGGTTGGAAAAAAAAAGGAAATTCAGGTAATAATTAATAAGTCCTAATAAGGGGGAAAAAAGTGCAAATGCCACCTTAGAGTTGGAGCTTAAAATAAAACATCAAAGCTACCATGTTATGCCAACAACATAGACAGACAAAATCAACCCTCCAAAAAGTAGAAAACAGGCAACACCCATCAACTATTAAAACTGTACCACAAATAAAACAGCAATATCACAAGCATATGTGAAGATTAAATAGTCATAAAAACAAATACAATATTAATAGCAAACTTTTATCTCTCAAAGTCAGTTTTATGGCAATCATTCTCAGCAACTTATACCTCATTCTCATAAACTGCAGTACACAAAAATACTGACCTTTCAGGGCAAGAATTTGTGCCCTGTGCAGCAAGCCGTCTGAGAATCTCGCCAAGCAAAAATCACCGACTTCAGGAGAATTTTTCTTCTCCAGACCCTCATTCTCTGCAACTCTGTGATAAGATTTAACAACAACAAAAATGTGTATTGGTTCAGAGGTTCACATGTTTCAGCAAAAGAGAAGTACACAGACACAATATGTCATTACGTGCTGAGAAAAAAGGAAGACAGACAGACAGACAAAAACAAAAGACAGACGGTGAAGAAGGAACCTTAACCCACCAGTGATACCCACAAACCAACCATCCCCTTGTCAAGTTGAAAAGAAGAACAACAACAACACAATCATGGAAATACAATGCCATCTTCTTCTTTCTTTCATTTTTGTGAGCTAGGTCCTTTTTTATTAGAAATAAGCACTCAATCAGACAAAGAGTAAGACATTTAATGAGGGGAGCATTGACACTCATTGCAAGACCAGCAGGAAGAGAACATATCTACACAATAACAAAAATTGTAACCCTTAGATTCTAACCAATTTTTGCTCCACCTAAGTCAATACCACAGAGACCAGAACACGTAAATACAGTAAATAATTTTGTTTTACATCCCCAATAACAAAATTTAGACAAAAATAAAGAGGCAGGCCACTTCTACCCTGCATACATTCCAGCAAGTACTAGAAATATTCCATATCTTTCTCACATGGGAATCAAACTTATGTCTTTTGCATGCAAGGCAAAGAATCTAATCATTCAGCTGAAGGACTCAAGAAACAAGTAATGTTTCCTTTCAAAATGTTAAATAAATTAAAAACATAAAGGGTTCTCCATAAATAAAATCTAAGACAAGAGGGAAACAAATCAAACTTCATGTATTTCTAAAGGCATATATTACTGACTAGTTATTACACAAGCACTATAAAAAAATGCATAGGTATTAAATTCCTGATTATAAAGAAAAAAAACATTATTCTCTGTACCAACATTTTCAGAACATATTTCAAATGCAGTAAAAGCTCAACTGTACAATTTTGCCTCCACAAGTAACAACCTTCACCTTTCCAAATCATAAAATCATGTTCTGTAACCAATCAAAATGAGAGTTCAGTTGCTGAAAATTGCTGTAATTACAATAAAAGATAAAATTTCCAAACTTATAATGAACATTATCATAACAAAAGAGCCTAAAAAGCAATTTCATTGACTAGACAAGGAAGTAAAAAACACTTTGAATTGCACTAAAATTAGACTTCTGAATGTAACAGAACAGCTTGCTCTTATCAACTTGATCACAAATATCACTGACAGCATGGTAAACCAATCTTTTTGTCTAACATTGCTCACCTGATTTTCTTGTTAATATCCTTCTCCTCACCATGAGACTTAACATAAAAAGCCCATGGATCCTCCACACGAGTGACTGTAGCAGCCAGGATCTCATCCTTCACCCACTTGGCCGGAGAAATTGTAGGACCTTGAAAAGGCAGTACAACATTAAAATATGTGTAATTCGTTGAATACACTCACTAATACCAACATTTCCATCACGCGCTGGCCTAAGTAACCACATACACACATGCATTGTCATCTCAGGACATAAAAAGTGGACTTCAAGGATGATGCATTAACAATGACGATGAAAACGACCACTACTACTCTTATAACAACTACTAGTGCTGATTCTACTACAACCCCTTCTGCCTTCTACTTTTTTCTTCTACTACTACTACTACTCCAACTACTACTACTACTAATTTCTACTTCTCCCATTTCTAACTACTACTACTTTATAAGACTCAAGCAGAGTGCTGAGGAGCACTGGTTGAGGTGACACCAAAGAAAAAAAAAATCAAGAAGTAATCATACCACTCAAGCTAAAACAATATCCTTTCCTTGCCTCTTGAGAAACTTTATGCAAAGGCATTGGCAAATCATCATATTTTTACATTACCCACATTAACTTCTAAAAGCCGGCATTTCTACTGACTAGATGCTGCATTATTGTTTCTTGTTTTCCTCATTTATCATAAATATGTGCTTGTATGTACTGCAACTGTATCCTTATATATCAAATCTGTCTTTTCTTAAAATGTTGGTAGGTGATACACGCTTGCAGCTTAAGACGTATCTATTTTATGCTGAAAATGCTAACAAATCAGGGAATAAGCTTGCAATTTGCAAGAGTTAAGCCATATATATTATACACACTTACTTATTTCATCCCAACTGACAAAAACTACAAACTTTTACTAATTGTGACTTTCTCACCTTTTCTAGGAGACTTTTGCTTGGCTGATGACTCTGGAGAAGCTTTTGTAGTTGGCTTATCATTACTACTCACACCACCAGAAATCGAGTTTGCAGTCTTTGACTGTTTGCCAGACTGTGCTGAAAGCAAAAAAGATAATGAATATGAATTATTTCAGGTATTTTCAAGACACAATACACTACTGTACAGCAGAGTCAATGGTGCACAAGACAGACTGAAGAATTTTTCTTGAGTAAATGAAGTTATCCTATTTAAATTTGAATTAAATTATACCATATGAAAAAAAGCAAGTACATAGAACAAACTTAGAGGTTACAGTATGTAATAATTTGTCCAGTCTTTTCTTCAATTATGTACTTATTAACAACATGGCTTGTATCTGTAGTCCTTTCTTCTGTGTTTCAAAAACAAAATTTTTAATCAAAACATAATCTGAATCAATAACCAACAAGATAAATAAATTTTGACAGCAAAAGGCCAATATAAGTAAACACCTACCAATGCTGTCTTTGACCTTTGAGAAAAGCTTGTCCAGATCTTTCACCATGGGGCCTTGAAAAGCTTGACTGGCACCTTTTGGGTGGTGAGCAAATGGGAGACGCGCCGTTTTCAGAGGCTGTAGCTTTTTGGTTTGCTGTGAAGATGGCAAGCATCCCAACATGTCCACCTTTTCCTGGGAACCCTCTGGATTTTTACTTTTTCCATCAGTTGCCACAGGACTAACAGACATCGTCATTAAATAAGGAGGAGCTGATCCCTGACTAGAAGTTGACGTAAACAACTTTTCAGATCTCTGCTGCCTCAAAGGAGCCCCTTTTCTTTGAGGACGAAGACTGGAAAGTGATGACGATGGAAGAGCTTGGCCTTGACTAAAAATGCCATCAGTTCCAATGACCTCATTGCTCAAGTGCTCATCAGGTACTTGAGAGGATGTATGCAATTGAGAATGATGCTGCTCCTCAATATTTACTGATGTTGATGGTGACTGTGGGGAGCTTTCTGATGCACTGCTGATGAGAGATGAACCAAAAGAGGTTGTTACCGGAAGAAACGATGAACTAGCAGGAGCCAAACTTGGAAATACACGAGAAGATGTCGTTACACTGACTGATACTGCAGAGTTCACTGATGGCGAGTCTACCTGTCCTGGAAAGGGAACGGTACAGGATTCCTGAAATGGTTCAAGACCTGTGACCTCTACAGCTTTTTGAGCCATTCCGATGGCTTCGTGTGATGTGAAGTCTGTTTCCCGAAAGTGGTCACCTCTGTCTGGAAATGCAGCAATGATAGGCCGCCGGATTGAGTTATACTGAAGAGGTGTACCCATGAAGGGGCTTGGCATCATTGCTGAATCAGATGCAGTAGACGCATGTGCAGGCATGAAAGTTGGATACATATCAGCTGAAAGATGCTGCATAGCCATTATGGGATTCGAACCACTGCTCATCCACATAGTATCTTTGGCACTGGATCTGGCTGGAAGAGGGTGTGGGCCTATGCTGTGTCCACGTGCTCCCCACATTTGAGCTGGATTAAAATTAGGTGGAAATGGAGGTGAAGGCACCACAACTGGCCGCTGGTGATACAGTGAGCTACCAAACGAAACAGGACAGCCAGTGAGATTTTGAGCTGTCTGGTTCGCTATGTGACAATCATAATTTTCAGCAGTATGAGGTGTAGTCATTAAGTTCAGCATGGCGCTTTGACTACTACACGGTAATGTTTCATGAAGATCTAGTCCACAGTCAGAGTCTAAAGGGGCAGGTGAATGAACACTGGGTAAGGCCGGCTCCAGAACATGACGAGTCACGACCGATGTTTGAAAGTTTGATGATAAAAAAGGGGGACAGTGGTTTCCATCTGTGTTTTCTTCTGTTTCTGATGCATTGATATTAGCTGCCCTTGGGTTAACTACATCGCTTGACGCTTTTCCTACAATATCTGTCGCCAGTGGCAAAGTCCTATCTGACGTAGGAACTGTATGAAGTGCTGAATCGTGGTCAATGAATATTGAGCCATCATGCTGTTTGGGAACTGTAGTGCTTACATTCACTTTCTTGCTCAGGTCTATGGATGAAACAGAAAAAAAAAGAAGCAGAAGAAACAATGCTGCCATTTGAAGCAGAAAAAAACAGAAATACAAATAATTTTTTGGTAATATGCTTGACTCTCATTACAAGAAAACAGAAACAGATAAACAAATTTGTAGAAATATATTAACAGAGTAAAGTATGATATATAATGTACAGACCTTACAAAATTTGACTGAGGCATCAATCAAACAAAAATACAAAGAAGAATAAAGATGCAAAAAAATAGAATTCAAACATGGTATCTACACAAACAACAGTTAAAAAAACCAACAGAATACAAGCATCACTCAACTAAAAATACAAGAATGGATAAGGACGTTGTGAAAAATACTGTGCTCTGACAATGATAGACTGAAATTGTTTACCTTTAGTCATGCACATTTCAGCCTCTGGCTGCTTTGGTGTCTCACTTTTGCTTGTAGGAATACTTTCAAGAAGTCCCACATCTCTATCTTTGTCACCAACCTCTTCATCTGCGGAAATATTTGTACTTTTGTACTATGCTAAAAAGAATTTGTTTTTTAGTTTGATTTGAGGTGTTTTCCCTTTTTTTTAAATTAGCTTCCTAAGAGAGAGAGAGAGAAATTGGGAAAGGGGGGGGGGGGGGGGTATTACATCAGTGACGAAATATTCTAAAAAAATAAAATAATATTACAATCACTTCAATCCTCAACATGAGTGAAAAGACAATATCACCAATACATAAAAGTGAACAATTAATTTCCCTTTACAAGCATCTATACTTTCTAGTTTTTCAGTTCTAGATTCATGCAAAGTAACTTTCGAAAATCATTGCACCTCAGTATTGAGATAAGAGTCTGTACACCTCTTTCAACTCAGAGAAGGTAAATTGAGAACCAGGACCTGAGACCTGAGAATGAATATCCATCAAACAGGATGGATTGTCAAGCTCCATGACCTTTAAAAAAATAACACTCTATAACAAATAGATATGTGAATAACAGAATGTGCTTTTCGTTTGCTGCACTCCGATCACAATACTTTTAGCCTTACTTTGTTTCACTTGAAAGTGGAGAGGACAATTCATGAAGCACATCATGCACATTGCCTGGCTCAGTGCAGGAGATAAAAGGAGAAACATAGTACTCACCTATTATGTCATCTAGACTGATGGCAATTTTTGACAATATTTCTGAGGTCACATCTAATCTTCTCACAAGGTCATGGTAAGAATCTGGACTTTGAAGGACGTCATCTCCATCTTGGGTAAAACTTCGTGCTTTGGAAATCACCTGAAATTTTAAAAAGAAAATGCATCAGCTCAACTGAATAAAAAATCGACGACACTTACATATTACTGTATCATGGGTTCAAAATGTAATGATACGTTTATGAAGACCTTTCCAAAGAATATGAAAAATTAGCTCTGTTTTTCTTGTTCCTCCTGTCTTTTTGGTCTATGAAGTCAATAAATTACTCAAATACTTAAAAATACAGAGGGACTCTACAATCCAGATTCATTTTACATTGCCATGCTTTTGATATGCTCAAGGTCTCTGTTGTTACTGGTCCATGAAAGAATATTCAACACTAACCTTTTGGTTGCCTGCGGAGATGCGTTTACAGTTACAAGGGAAAGCCAAACCTGTCTCTCTCTCTCTAGGTCGCGTGATAATTTCATCTGCGGTGGTGCTCAATGCGTTGAAATCTCACAACACAAGCACAGAAATAGACTGAGGCTCTAAACAGCCATTCCCCATTTCCTCACGCCAAAATCTCTGCAGGCCTCCTCTGCCTCGATACAGCTCTTCCCTCTACCCTGCTGTAATACAGACTGAACTCGTCTCACACTTACTCACTCATTCTCTCTGCTTTATACACTTGCGCCAAACAATACAATAGGCTAGGCCTGGGGGCTCTCGTGGCCTAGAGGTTAAGGTGTTGGCCTCACATTCAAAAGCTCCCGGGTTCGAATCCGGGTAGCGACCGAAAAATGTTCTTCTCTAAATTTGTCTCCTTTCACCTCATTTCCTGCTCTCTAGCAATGTTCTGTTGTCTGCTTTCATTTCCTCTTTCTGTCCCATCCCCTCACCTCCTTTGCCCCTTCCTCTGGGCTCCTGATTCTTTCTGCAGCCTTTCTACTGCTACTCCTTCGCCTCTTCGTACTGCTGTCTTTCAGCCACACCCCTGATCTTCTGGTAGGAAAGATCTACACCTAGCCTTCTCGGACCAGGGCGAAAAATCTCGGAGGGCCCGTGTGCAAGTTGCGCACGTTAAAGATCCCTTGGTGATCTACAATCGATAAGAGTAGGCTTCGGCCGCCACCCGGGCAAAATTCAAAATTTCCTACCAACTGAAAATATTAGGTGTGTCGCGGGCGCTCATATGACCTTATGCAGTTGCAAGCGGCGTAAAACACTTTACAAAAACAAAAAACAAGGCTAGGCCTAACTTCCTGTTATTGACCAACACGCCAGATTGCCCAATAAACAGCCAAATAAACCACAGTCTCTCATCATTGTTTTCTTTAAATCTGGCTTTTCTTGGGAAACAAAAGTCGTCCTATGACCTTTCTCAATATGAAGATCTAATACAAATAAGTCAGTTTCAACAAGAAGGAATACCCATTTACTGAAAAGTCACATCTGGCAGTCCATATTGCCAGTCCTTTCCATGAACCTGACTGAGCACATGTGGAATAGCATTCAGAGGGCACGAAGTAGATTACACTCACATGTGAAATCATGGCAGGTTCTACCTGGCATACATCTCATGTAGGCAAGTTAGCTCATGCCATGGGCTCTGGTCAACTTCATGTAACAAAGGGTAGGCAATGCTTCTTGTGCAATGATCACTACTTTGACTTGAAAAGAATCAGACCCCATTCATGAGTCATTTCAGTTTGGTGAGAGTCAAGTGATAGAATTTCATGTTTCCCGACTCAAAATTGGATAATCATTCTTATAACTATGGCCATCAACATCTAGACTTAAAACAGATCTTAAAGGGATTCTTCGCTTGACCTTAACAAAATGGAGATCATTTTGGGTAGACCAAGGATCCTTCATTTACACACACAAACAAACCTCATCGGTGAAATCATTGATGATATCAACAATGTCCTCTTTTTGTTTTTCTAGCACAGATATTTTCATCTGTACTGTCTTCAGCAGTTGACGGGACCTCCGCTTCTTGCCACCCTCCATTTTCGACTTTGTACATTTGATATTATCTGTGAAAAAAAAGTTTCAAATTCATAGAGTTTAAAAAAGATAATCTACTCATCACAAAGGAAAACAACTAAAACAGAAACCAATTGTGAGGTATCATCATGGTGAAATCAGGCGCTTGTAAAAAAAAAATGAAATCGAAGAAACAAGCACTTTTCCGCCCATTTGGCAACTTTTTTCGAATTTATGTTTTTTTAGCTCAATACATTTCATGTCTTATTTAAAACACGTTACTGTATGGAATTCACTAAAAATATTGATTAAAGTTATTTTTAAAAATGTGAATTTTCCGTTTCCAAGGACTCTCAAGCCAAGCTACGGAACTTTGGAAGTCATTTTACCTCTTGTTCAGGCAACACCCACCTCCTTCAATAGCAAATATATCTTGATTTCCACTGAAGTTCGATGGGTATTTTCTTCATCAAATGCAAGGCAAACAAAAAGGGTTTTAGATGATCAATAGCTCCATAGGCCCAAAAATTGACGAGCACCTGATTTCACCGCGTCCTGACACATCTCTCTCTCTCTCTCTCTCTCTCTCTCTCTCTCGCTCTCTCTCTCTCTCAAAATAACTTCAAGTGGTGCACTCAGTTTTTAAGCTTAAGTGTAGTAAAGGTTACAATTTTAACAGTTCGATATTACTTATTATAACAATAAATTATAAGTGAATACCCTCTTAATCAAATAGGCCTAATTGGATGGGCCTGTATAGTAAAGACGAATAAGACTAAGTGAGGTCTACCTTATCATGTAGCAAGTACCCTAGATTTAGTCACTATAAATTATATAATATAATAGTCACCTATAATCCTAATATATATAGGCCTATTCTTATCTATTACTTATTTGGCTACTTGGAAACACATGTATCACTTTTCCCATAAAACTACGACAGCTACAGAGCTGAAAGTTGGCAAGTACCTGCAAAAATATAGATAGGTCCCCATGATGTAGCCAGATTTTTTATTCATTCATTTCCTGAATTTGGAAAAGGCCACCTTACCTATATATAGGGGTGAGAATAACTCATGACTCGCTATTCTCACACATCCCCCCCCCCTTCCCGCACATCCACAATAATGTAGATCTATATCTTTTTTAATGCAGTTCGGCCTGCTTCAAGCGTTCCATCCCCCCGTGAGATGAAGGAGCGCTCTTACAGAATAGAGACGGGATATGGGATATGGACAATTACGACTCAGAATAATGTGAAAACATTTTTCGCCTCTCCAGTAAAAAATACATCTATGTCTCACTACCGACGCTACTGCACGGGATGTGGGACCGGCCGGACCATTCGTTGTTTACACACTTAATGATTGCAGGTTTCTCTGCCTGCACACAATAAATTTTATTATCGTTCAAGGAACAGAGCGTGTACGAACGTAACAAGACACGAGCACGAAACTAGATTCTAATGCTCTTGCACGACGGTAGAAGGGTTGTTAATCATTCAAACCAAATGTTTTTCTTCATTTTCATTTTTTTCCCTTTTATTCGTTCTTTTTTGTTTTTTCTTTATTCATCTTTCCATCATCAATGCCTTTCACCCCTGGCAGGGTATAGGCCACAAACAAGCTCCTTCCATTTATCTCTGTCCTGGGCCATCCTCGTTCCAAGTGAGCTTCATCTCTCTCATGTCCCTTTCCACACATCTCCTCCACGTTTCCCATGGCCTACCCCTGCCTCGAGCTCCCTGTGGGTACCATTGCAGTGACTGTCTTGTGATGTTTCCGCTGGGCTTTCTGAAGGTGTGTCCCATCCAACGCCACTTTCTTTGTCCTATTTCTATTTCTATATCCTTTTGTCCTGTCCTTTCCCACAGCTCTTCATTTCTTATTCTATCGTGCCACTTAATTCTTCGGATACTCCTCATACATCTGTTGATGAAAGTCTTGACTTTATTCAGCACTGTCTTTGTTGTTTTCCAAGTTTCGCAGCCGTAGAGGAGCACAGACTTGACATTGGAATTAAAGAGTCGAATCTTGGTGCGCAATAAGATGTTGCTTGCTTTCCAGACTTTTGATAATTGCTTGAATGCTGACCTTGCCTTGGCGGTTCTTGCTTTTACATCTGCCTCAGTTCCACCTTTACCATCGATGACACTTCCAAGGTAGGTAAAGGAGTCCACTTCTTCTAGGGGAGTGTCTTCCACTGTCACAGCAGGGCTTGACACTTTTCCTAGCTTCACTACTTTCGACTTGCCCGAGTGTATATGTAGGCCAACACTCCTTGATAGGCTGTTGAGTTCCTTGGTCTTTTCTTGCATCTGAGCATGTGTGTGAGAGAGCAGTGCAAGGTCATCGGCAAAGTCTAAGTTGTCCAGCTGCTGCCAAGGGATTCACTGTATTCCATTGCGCTTGCCTCTGGTGGCTTCCTTCATGATCCAGTCAATTGCTAGTATGAAGACAAAAGGTGAGAGCATCCTTGTCGCATTTCTGTCTGTACCTGGAATGGTTCTGAGAGTTGTCCTTCGAGGAAGACTAGGCAGTTTCTTCCATCATAGGTGCTCTTCACAATCTTGACGATTTTGTCAGGTATTCCATAAAGCCGCATGAGTTTCCACAGAGTTTCCCTGTCCACACTGTCAAATGCCTTTTCATAATCAATGAAGTTGACCACGAAAGGTGAATTCCATTCAAGCGATTGCTCAACAATGATGCGCAGGGTAGCGATCTGGTCCACACATGATCCGTTCTTGCAGAACCCTGCCTGGTTTCCTCTGAGCTTCTCATCTGTTGCCAGCTTGATTCTCTCCAGGAGTATCCTGTTAAAGACTTTCCCAGGTATGGACAGGAGTGTTATGTCTCAGTTGTTGTTACAATTGCTAAAGTCTCCCTTCTTTGACAGCGTGATTAGGTGGCCTTCCTTCCAGTCTGATGGTATTATTTCCTTTTGCCAAACCTTTTTGAATAGAGCATAGAGATTTTCTTCTTTTTCCCCTCCTTCTTTAACATTTGGGGTTTGAGGCCAAAAAAGAGCTAGAGAGCCAAAAGAAACACTCCAGGCCAGGCGCGATCCAAAAGAGCCAAATTTCGAGGATTTGGCTCCAAACAGACACTGACAGCCCTGACTGTGACTATGCAGACACGAGCACGATCCGGTCCAGCATCATCCCCGGTAACCTCAGCTCTGGTCCCTCTAGGATCATTTCCGATAAAACGAGGTGGTGAGAATAGCGAAACATAGGTTATTTTCACCCCAGGTGAGACTAACCACTTCCTTTAGAAAAATATATTTGACAAAAAGTTCCCGTCCTTATTTGGCCTTTGTGATTATTCCACTGAGAAACAAAAAAAATCTGCTCAGCTGTCCTTAATCGCAGAAGTGCTGAAAGTGTTATTTCACGAGGCGCATTTTGTTTTGAAAGTATAGATCTAGACCTTCTGATTTTTTGCATCTCTCAAGACCTATTGCTCCATTCCAGTAGAGTGTAGATATAGTAGGCCAATGACTTTGAGTTGATGTTAATGCACTGATCATTCCTTTCATCTTCATTGAAAGGGGGCCCAGCTAGCTTCATATCTAGTATTATATAATCGACATAATACTAACTATGTTCATGCTATCTAGATCTAAAAAAAAATTTTCAAATATCATTGTAACTTGTATTGTAGGCTAATTGTTAGAAGGCTATCTTTACTTTTTATTAGACTTCTACTATTATTATTATCATTTTTTTAAAATTTATCAATTATTGTTGTTATTATTACTTTATTGTTAGCCTATTATTAGGCGCTCTTTGGAAATTCCCTTCGCGTTCCATAGGCAGCTATTCTGAAACTGATAATTTGTCATGTAAACGTGAAGATTGTGTGGGTTTTTTAAAATTATTATTTTTGCCAGGGGGGCAAGCCCCCCAGAAACTCCCCACTAACAGGGGGTCTAGCTGATACACTCCACTATAAGGGGAGCAAGCCCCTCTGGTAATACCGCAGTGATGCGGTCCCAGTCACGAAGTCGGGTAAAAAAAGGTGATTGAGTTGCCAGGGTGAAAAGACCCATTTTAGACTATTTTTCGGCACTATTGTTTTTTAGTGTGCGACAATGGGGTAACATTATTTATTGCCTCAAGGCCCACACCAGCCACCTGACACAG
Source organism: Aplysia californica (assembly GCF_000002075.1). Classification (NCBI taxonomy): domain Eukaryota; kingdom Metazoa; phylum Mollusca; class Gastropoda; order Aplysiida; family Aplysiidae; genus Aplysia; species Aplysia californica. Next base: position 1,307,495 of record NW_004797361.1, read on the forward strand.
CCTCTGGACCAGGCGTTCTTCGGGGCCATCAAGATAGCGTGGCAAGAGGGGTTAAGGAAGTCCGTTACTGACACCACGGAATCCAGGACACTGAGGACGTTTGCCGACGTCCTGAATTGAAGGCCTGGACAACAGCAGCTCAGCTAAAAACAGCCATGACGGGATTCACCAAGTCAGGGCTGTTTCCCTACAACCCTGACGTTGTCCTCACAAGTGACAAGCTGAACCCAGCTGCACCTTCACAGGGTCCCCTGTCCCTGGCAAAGTCACTTATTTAAAGTTATTTTAATGCTTAGGGCAGCGCTGACTACCTCCTCTACTCTAAATACTGTAAGACTTTAGACTTTAGGTGGATTGCAAACTAAAAATTTATCGTAGTATCTACGTACACGGTAACCGGGCACCTAGGCTCAATATCTACGTACACGGTAACCGGGTACCTAGTCTCACCTAGTCTCAGTAAACCGGAATGAAAATAAATCAATATTATATTTTGTCCTGTGCTGTCACTTGCTGAAAAAAAAAGAAAGTCATACAAGCGTCTTGTCGGGCTCACCATCGGGACCGGTCAGTGAACCTGTTCGTGCGCATCATATTGCAAGTACTGGTTGGGGGTCACCAAAGTTCATTCAAAGCCTGTGCGCTGCGAAG
>NW_004797361.1:1310691-1312008 GCF_000002075.1 Aplysia californica
AAATTTACAATCTTGATTACGTACAGAAAGTGGTGGCGCCTGGGGTCTTGTGCGACTTATTAATATTTTCCCTTCATCATATTCGCCTGTATATATATATAAACTATATATAAAAATGAATCTTGCTTTGAGCCTAGAACCAGAATATCGACTGTCATGATTCATATCACATATAGGCCTATATAATAAACGTAAAAGACAAAAATTAATGCTCTAAACTCAAAGTACAGTAGAATAGCCCAAGTAGACCTATTCAGTGTGAGAGGTGTAAGAAATGTGGGAGGGCAAGATGCAGTGATACTGAAAATCTGCAAATCTTGTACAGAAAGCTAAAATATGCTGCCACCAATCCAATGAAATGCGAACACTTAGGCCGTTTTCACACAAGTAAGCCTGCACCCACGCACACTTTACTTAGCAGAGAACTGTAGTAGTTATCAAAATTCTAAACATTAAACATATTTGCTTCCAGTTTCAGTTTTTTTTGTCCACTGGTGTTGCGTCCAGCCCTCCCCCTATCCCCGAGTGCGTCTTTTAAAAAAAATCAATAATCTCCCTCCCCCCTCCCCATTCCTGAGTCCTGTACTTCGCAGCGCTCAGAACGTGCGCATGTTCATTGACCGGCCACAATGGCGAGCCCGACTAGACGCTTGTATAACTTTCTTTTCTTCATGTTGCCCCTATAAGTGACGACACAGTGACAAATATTGATTTACTTTCATGGCGGCACCACGTTTGTAATGCCGAACCTGCATGTTACAATTATAATTGTTGCGTTATCACCACACAATTACTGAAAAATTTCTGGGTGGTAACGAAAGTGAAAGTAAAGGCTTACTGGACGCTCTGTTATGAAATTTAGTGGGTATCATGCTGGACTATAGAGCAGTTGACCCTCATGCGCCCTCTTCGAAAAAGCGCGAACTTTAGACTTTAGAATCTACCCTACTTGTGTGAAAAACAATAATAGTGACACTCTTTTTGGCTGAGTCACAGAATTCTACACTTAAGACTTAAGTGTAGAATTCTGTGGGCTGAGTGATCTATCTCTTGAACCTTCCAGTTACCATGTACGTAGACCCTGAGACTACGTGCCCGGTTACCGTGTACGTAGACCCTACATAGACACACGAATAATCAAAGTGAAGAAACTTGCTTTTTGTGAATTTTTATAAAATTTTTGTTTTTTGGCTCGAAACCTTTCATGCCCATTAAAGAACTAGATCTAATCTAGATCTAGATCTAGAATCTAGACCTAAATTCTGTGTGGATTTTTCTGAAAAAACGTTACCTCTGAAAACAGGTGACCCCCCCCCC
>NW_004797361.1:1312758-1313716 GCF_000002075.1 Aplysia californica
CATCATCATCATCATCATCATCATCATCATCATCATACCGAGTAGTTTATTCATTAAAAATGAGTGTGGTGTGTGTCTATGTATTATAATATACAGATCAGGAGAGAGCCCGCGAGCGACCCTCGAGCAAGTTCAATCCTCCGGGCAGGAAATTGTGGTAATCATAAGTGACAGAGCTAGAGAACATCAAACAAGAAAAGAGAAAAACGGAATTCAGCATAATCTTTGGATTCACTGAAATGAGATGGCAGCCAAGAGTGTAAGATCAGATGAATTAACTATTCATCTGTATTCAGGGGGAGACCAACCGCAGAGAGTTTACCGTAATTTTACTGTAAACCCTCTCTGGACCAACATAGGACGGAGTTGACACTTTCTGGAGAGTTAATGACATCACTGAACACTAGAAAATTGAGGGAAAAGCCATTCAACTTAGATATTGTCCAATTGTATGCACCAACCGCGGAGTTTGATAGAAATATATAGACTTTATATGATCCGAAGACGCTGAAAAAGCAATGAAACAACTCAAGTCACAAAATATTAGGATAGTGTGTGGGTGGGGGCGGGCTTCAACCAATCACACCCCACCCCCCCCCCCCACCCCCTCCAAAAAAAGGGGGAAAGGAGAGAACAGAACAGTGGGGCCATTAAGAATTGATGATATCAACGTGAAATGTTTATAAATGGAAATAAAAAAGTTATCATGCAGCTGTTTCACATTAGCCTACCTGTCACCAAACGGAAAGAACACTAAAAAAAATATGATGTGTCCTCAGACTTGATCTTTATGAAGGAAAGAAGCAAACATGCCGAAAAGAAATTAAAGGAATTCAAATAGATCAGCGACACGACCCGTGAAAAGGATACGGAAAAAAAAAGATACATGGACGAATTCTCAATGTCAAGAAATAAAAAGAAAAACCAAAGACAGCATTAAATTCATGTGTGTGTGTGG
>NW_004797361.1:1316173-1319137 GCF_000002075.1 Aplysia californica
GCAGAAAAGGTGTGGGGGGAGCTAAAAAATGGCGGAAAATTGGAAGCACTGAAAGTTAGATCAATAGAACGAAGACACTTCCTTTTTTCCGGACCCGAGTTCGAATAACATTTTTTCATTATATTGGGACTCGAGTCCGAATAAGAATTTTTAAAATTCGGACTCGAGTCCGAATATGAAAAAATGTTATTCGGACTCGAGTCCGAATAACGACGGCCACGAGAGAAAGATAGAGTGGGAAATAGGTGGGGACAAAGAAAGACAGAGACAAACAAAGAAAAAGAGAAGGCGAGCGATACACAGAGGAGAAAGAGAGACAGAGAAATAGAGAGGGTGGCTGCTCAATTGAAATTATGACATTGTTCTTTTCTTCAAACTGCCATTCCTCGAACTCCAAAATGGAGGAAAAACGATCGTTCATTGAAAAGACGTCCGCAATCTTCATTTAGATCTAGATCTAGGCTAGCCGCGAAACTAGATCAAAGATTTATCTGTCTGCCTAGATCTAGACCTAGGCCGCCATAGATATCTAGAAGAACCTAGGTCAACCCTGAGCCAAGGCCAAAGAGGGCGCTATAACTCTCCAAAATCACAAAAGAGTTCCCCTACCGGGTCTGTATACTTTGTGACTTTGTTCTCAGTTACCGGGTCTGTATACACTCCCTTTAGATTTTAGGAAGTGTCGTTATTCTCACCCAGGGTGAAAATAATAATATTTTTTATCTAGATCTAGTCTAGATTTAGTCAGATCTCTCTCTCTCTCTCTCTCTCTCTCTCTCTCTCTCTCTCTCTCTCTCTCTCTCTCTCTCTCACACACACACACACACACACACACACACACACTCACACACTTTATCTCCCCCTCTCTCTCCCCCTCTTTATTTCTTACTCACTTCCTTTCTGTCTGTCTTTCATTCTCTCTGTTACCCCCAGGGGCAGTGCCACTGACTGAAGACTGAAGTGTCTTAAGGCCATTCCCAAAGGGGGGAAATCTTATCCAAGCATAGTAGAATTGTAAATGGGCTGACTCATGTCATGCTCATAACTGTTCCAGATCTACAACAGGGAACTGCTGCTTTTTCTTTCCTGGTCCTTACTATTGTCATTTCCCTCTACTTCTTTTGTATGTTTGTCACTCCCTTGTGACCTGCTATTTTGGGGTGCCTTGATAGTCGAAGCAGACTTGTGCTGTTGAAGCTAGAGAGGTGAGCAGTCTAAGTCTGATTTCCTATTTAGACTTCTCTGTTGACACCCACCCCTTCGCGCTCATAATTATTTGACCTTATATGCAGTTGCGAGCGCCGTAAAACCCTCTACTATTTTTTAAAAAAATTCTCTCTCTCTCTCTCCCCCCCCCTCTCCCCCTTTCTTTCTCTCTCTCTCTCTCTCTCTCTCTCTCTCTCTCTCACACACACTCCCTAACATTTATGATCGTAAAACTCCACCCATCTTCTATTTCTTTATATTATATCTTTTACTTTTCTCTCTCTCTCCCCCTTTCTTTCTCTATCTCCCCCTCCTGGTATCCCTTTCAGCCCGGGCGGCTGACTGGAAATCTCACATGACGTTGCCTGATATAGGCTTCAGTGTTTTAATTAGTAGGGGGGCTAATCAACAAGCGGCGTTTTATTTAGCACTGTCGCTAATCGCAACACGGCATTTTATTTAGTACTGGGGCTAATTGCAGCGTTTCAAACAGGCACTTCCATTATTCATACCATGTCAGTTTTTTTTGGGTTTTTTTTACAATGTATTTTTCTATGAGGGACTGATCTCCATATCATTTTTAAGTTGTATTGCTCATGAGAGTTTAATTGTGGGTGGTTGGCAGGTGCTCAGGTGTGGTTTGGTCCTTCTTGTAAAGTTGTAAAGCGCATAGAGCATGCTCTTGAGCATGGATATGCGCTATATAAATGCAATTATTATTATTATTATTATTATTATTCTATCGTCCTAATCTCTCCTCCTTTTTTATGTTTGTTACTCTCTTGTGACACCTCTAATCTTTGGCACTTATATGAGGGTATTGTGTTGCAAGTGCCGTAAAAGTCTTACTAAAACTAAGAGTTTAATTTGGACTTTGGGCATTCTCCGGTTTGGGCCCCAAGAGTACAGTAGGCCATGCTACTACTGGATTTCAATACTGTACTGGCTAAGTGCTCGGTGTCGATGTTTTATCTGAAAGAGAGCGAGAGATGCGCTGCTATTTTTTAGTACAAAATGAGCAGTAATATTTTTGCTTGTTTTTAATGACCCAATAAAAATGGGGGGAGGGGGGAGGCATGCCCCCTGAAATTTAACCATAATTTGGTTTGATATTTCTGGCTCGCAGCACATCAAGCATCATTATATATTGGCAAGCGCATCGAAAAGTAATTGTTTAGAACCAAAAGTATTCGTCGGTGGAGTCAAAACTCACTCCATAGTTATATTTAAGGCCAAAACTGGATTATCCCGGATTTAGTAATTTAGTTCCCTCTGCCGATATTGTTGTTTGTTAAGTGTATGTTGTGTGACAAAAAAAGAAAACTTTTTTTGATCATTATATCTTTCATGTCAACCCATACTCTTCGTCATCTGTTTTCTAATAAATGTCTCTTGGATTGTCGATAAAGAGACAACAGACCAGCCCTCACATTTTTTGTTTGGCTAACAAATGTTTTGTCCATTATAACTGAGACTGAGACACCTGCTAAAGAAAAGATGCCTGCTCTTTTAATGTTTTTCACACTGTCTTGCACACAATTGTTCCACAGTTTTCTCTGTATGTTATCATTTATTGCTTTGTTTGCACACATATATTCTAAATTTTTCTGAACCGTTTCCCCAGAACGATAATCTGTTGATTACCTAATTGATAACTGAAAAGGAAAGACATGAGGTAATTAGAATTTATTTTTCATTTTTTAAAATTAGTCATTTTAAAGTATAATTTCTTTCTTTCTTTCTTTTTTTTATTGGGGG
>NW_004797361.1:1319237-1320991 GCF_000002075.1 Aplysia californica
GGGGGTGAATTTGGTGTTTTTAACAGTCCTGCAATTTGTGAGGTGCATTGTTGTGGTGTATGAAAATCATGTTGTACCTTATAGTTCTGTAGATCAATTTAATTAATGGGGTTTGACTATTATTCTTGCACTCTGCATATGTACTCTAGCTTACTGTTGTAATGTTCACCACAGCTGATTTCTTTTTCATAAATTGCAGTGAAGTATAAGGATTAAAAAATGAAAAAAATTTAATAATTCCTTTTTCCATTGTTTATCAATAATGTATTTATGACAGTCTTGTGTATACATATATGTATGAATTTCAGATTTAGTAATTCTGTTCCTGAATACAAAATAAGTACAAACATCCTTCTTGATATCTACACTTTGATTGCTGTCTGAATTGAAAAGTTGAGTTATCTGTATGCATATATTCACAGTTTCAAAGCACCTGCAGAGTTTGACAAGGTCCAATATGATCCTGGTGTTTCTTTGACCAATAAGTCTCAAGTCTACTTCATCCAAGTCCCCAAAGGGGTAAGCTTTTAGTTTTTCATTGCTCCCTGTTATATTATGGCTATGATAACAATAATTGCATTTATAACCCATATCCATGCTTGATAGCATGCTCTATGCACTTTACACCTATTTATAATGAAAGTATGGACAAGTTGACTGTGCAGGAAACTGTGATTATGAAGTTCTTAATGATCTGTAGTTAAATATCATGTCACTGATAAATGTGTAGGAATATATATTCAAAGAAGTTTTGTTATAATTTGAAATTACGTCTTCTTTTTTTCTTCTTTATTCTGTGATAAAATTTTGAAGATTAATTGAGATTCATCTTTGTTTGGCGGGCAAGCTCTTTTTTTAATGGTCGTTTCTGTTTAGACATTTATATGAGAAAGTAACATCAGTTCACCATTTTGCAGATTAAAATCTTTCATCAGTTTTTGTTCCATTACAATCTATATTGCTGAAGTGAGTTTTTAATTCCTTTTTCTTACTTTGAAGGGTTTACAATTTACAGTCTGTTATTTTTTTTGCTCTCTTTGTCTCCCTTGCCTTGTTGTCAATGGAATTGTTTTTCTATTTTATTCAGTTTGACATCAAGAAACTTGATGGAACAAATTTTTCAACCCATCACAAGAATGAAGTTGGGGTAAGATAATGTCTTCAATAATGAACTACTTATTGATTTGCTTGTCTTTTATGTTGAATGTTTTGTACAACAAACTTAGATTGCAAATTTCACTTCTTTTTTTTGTTTTTTTTTTGTTAGTGTTTCACGGCACTCGCAACTGCATAAGGTCATATGGGCGCGCGAGACACATTAAGCATTTTCAGTTGGTAGGAAATTTTGAATTTTTCATGGGTGGCGGCTGAAGCCTACTCTTATCGATTTTAGTCCCTCAAGGGATCTTAAACGTGCGCAACTTGCACACGCGACCTCCAAGATTTTTCGCCCTTGTCCAAGAAGGCTAGGTGTAGGTCTTTCCTACCAGAATATCAGGGATGTGGCTGAAATACAGCAGTAAGAAAGAGCCATGGAGTACAAGTAGTAAGGCTGCCGAAAGAGTCGGGAGCCTAGAGGAGGGGACAAAGGAGGTGAGGGGATGGGGGCAGAAAGTGGAGATGAAAGCAGACGATAGAACATTGCTAGAGAGCAGGAAAGGTGAAAGGAGACAATTTAAGAGTCCATTGCTACCCGGATTCAAACCCGGAAGCTTTGAATGAGAGGTGAACACCTTAACCTCTAAGCCACAAGA
>NW_004797361.1:1321091-1343107 GCF_000002075.1 Aplysia californica
CCCCCATAAATTTATGAAATAAAAAACAAATTGTTATTGAAATGCTTTGGGGAGTGGAAGTAGTCTTGAGTTTAAGATTAAAATAATAAATATTGTACCATGTTATGGGGGTTTCCCGTGATTGTAAATACATGTGCTGTACCACTGTGGAAGAAATTATTTTCTTGGATAAATAAAGTTGAATTTTCCCATATGTACTTCTCACTGTCATTCTCAATTCTTTTAAAGTATTTTTTTCTCATTTCTTTCTGGTGTAGAAGGAGGATGGTCCAAGTGACCTCCTGAGGACGGTGTATGGATTGACGCCACACAAGAGTAAGGTAAGGCAAAAGTGTATTTTTCTCTTTGCTTCATGGTGTCTTGCTTTTTTAACAATATTTTCTAAGAAATTACTTTATTGGGGGGAGGGGGTGGGGTGGTCATAGATCTGTGTCATGGTGTTATGACGGGTTATTTAAAATGTGACCTTGGACACAGCCAATGCCCATGGAATTAATGAAGCTGACACTAGCCTTTACTTCACTATATGATAAGCTTTCATTTGGAAAAGGGGAATCTGAAATTTGAGTTGTTTAGTACAGTATCATTGGCATGATATACTGGACAGTAAAAATGCAACACTTCTTTCGCAGAGTCTGTACACATGTATCAAATGAAGATAGACTAGATTTAAAGAAGTGTTTATTGAAGTTGATTAATTTTCTAACCCATTTGGACCATTTCAATCACATACTTCAACTGGTTTTGATACATCGTCATTCTTCTTTCAGTGCACCCTGTTTAGCACAAATAAAAGATGAATAAAGATCTTTCACCCTTAGTAAATTGTATGGCCATCATTAATTTGAATACAAACCAAGACTCATCATCGAATGGATTTCGTAACATTTTCAATATGTTGTTGAGAAATTCTGCTCACTTTTGCTCTAGCGCAGCCTCCAATTGCTGCAGATTCGCAAAGCAGCCTCTTGCATGCACTTTGCAGTTCAGGTCATCCCAGATGTGCTCTTTTGGAGACATGTCCAGTGTGAACACTGTCCAGTCCATGACATTCATGTTATGACATACTCCCCGGGGCAGTGCCACTGACTGTAGTGTCTTTAGGCCATTCCCAAAGGGGGACATTTCTCGTTCAAGCACTGTAGAATTGTAAATGAGCTGATTCATCATGTCACGCTCATAACTGTGCCTGATCTGCAACAGGGAACTGCTTTTTCTTTCCTAATCCTTACTATTGTCATTTTCCTTCTTCTTCTTTTGTATGTTTGTTACACTCTTGTGACCCTCTATTTACGGGGTGCCTTGATAGTCGAAGCAGACTTTGTGCTGTTGAAGCTAGAGAAGTGAGCAGAGTAAGTCTGTTTCCCTGTGAGGACTTCTCTGTTGACACCCACCCCTTGGTGCTCATATGACCTTATGCAGTTGCGAGCGCCGTAAAACCCTCTACTAAAAGATTTTTTTTTTTAAAATGTTATAACAGTCTAGAAACTGTTACATGGGCAGAGAGAGGTTCTTATATATAAATTTACTTGTGCTGTTTTGCTCAGTGATACGATGTTGTTGTCGCAGATTCATTAACAGCAGTCGTAAATAAAGCAATCTTGATCTAAATCCTAAACGTACAAGACAGCGCCTCATACTGATGGAAGCAAAATATTTTCACTCGCTCCTTGTATGCCTTGAGGTATTACTTTTGCAGGAAGAAAATGATTCCGCAGATGTGACAGCAAAATCTGTCAGGCTGGAGAAGGGCTGGTGACTTGAGACTCTCCTGTTCTTTGTCTATCCCCAACATTTTAAGTGTGCTAAAATCTTTGGATAAATGTAAAGAAACTATACAATATTACAAGTACTGCAGTTGAGCCATCTTGCTGTTTCTTGGGCAGATTTTTCGCTTTAGGCTAGGCTGAGGCACAACTTGCTGTCAGCTTTGCTTAGTTGAGGCGTCTTGTAATTAAAGAAAAGTCACAAGTGATAGAAAAAAGTCAGGACTCCTGTGTAGAAAGAGCTGTTGATCATTTTCCAAGTGAATTAAATTCTTTTCATGAATAATATTGTATTTCATTAATACATTTTACCAGAGCACAGGTGATTGGGCTGTATTGAAAAGTACTAAAGGAAATAACAAAAATGATGCCTGGGCGTGTGAATTAACAACTACTCAACTGTGTCTCCAAAACTCATTGCGATCTGAGTTTATTTGGCTTTCTTATAGCCTTTTAAAAACATTTTGCTTTTTAAATGGCATTCAGTATAGAAAGATGAACTCTAGAGTCATTGTAATGGGTTGGTTTCAGTGTGTTACTTTTTCATGAGTCAGATTTCCATCCGATTTCAAGGCTATGCTGTAGCATGTGCATTATGCTTTGAAGTCCATTGAAGTAAGGCCTTGCAATTCTAAGCAGTCAGATGAGAGTAGGGGTGTGGCTTTGATTTTGCTTAACAATAGATGTTTCATCTTCCATAATAGTTTGATTACCCTTTAGACTCTTAATTTTTCTGGAATGGCATGTTTACAAGATAATAACCTTGCCCCAAAAATGAAAGTTGTGTGGGGGGTTTTTTTGCTTTTTAAAAAAATATGGTGTCTCACATTTTTATTTCAATTCGTGTTCTCCACAGGATCTTGGCATACAACCATTAATATTTTCGGAAGGAAAAGTCCACACAGGTGAGATTACCACAGGCAATTTGATTAACCAGTTATTTGAAAAGTAAGCAAAACCCAGCTCCAAAGTGTCAGGCCATAAAAATAAGAGTGTCAAGGAGAGTTGAGAACATGAATGACATAATACCAGTCAGACATGATTTAACTGATTCCGTCCATGATTTTTTCAGGCTCTGGACAGAATTATTTTTCCCTGTTCCGTTTTAGACCTGGGGTGCATCCATTTAATGCATTACTGTGAAGCTCTAAGTTACTCTAATAGGTATTGTCACATACCAAACTGATGGGAATAAATAGAAGAATCTGTTTATATATCAATAACAATGACCTATAATCTGTTTGTATTGCATTTTCCTTCTGACAAAAAGGAAGGAGGAAAAAAAATTGCTCAACAGCTCTTCGAAAAAACGACTTACCGCATTTTCTCAACTCTACAAGTCCTTATAATCCACAGGAATCAACACAACATTGTAGCGATATCACCCTAGCACACATTTATGCAAGAATTTCACAAATTTAGTTGAATATTTTTCTTTGAAGAACCTTTTTATTATACCAGGCTCTGTGTTGTTTACCCTTAGATCTAGCCTACATCGCGACAACAAAACAACGATTTTTGCAAGAATTTCGCTGAGTTTCGATCGATATTGGCGCTCAGAGATTGAGGTTATGTTTGTATACAAATTCTACTTCCTTTCGACGACTTAAAAAGTGCACATTTGTTTCGGATTTCGTTGAGCCGCTCACAGCGGCCGAATGGATGCAGCGAAAAAACTCAGAGCCGCTGTCAGCGGCCGAATGGACGGAATCAGTTAAGCTTGTTGAATCGCCCCCAGAGGTCGGACTCTTTGATGATGCCAAGCTGAGAAGATGAATCCTCTCTTTGCGATGACAGAATGTCTCATGTAAAAATTAGTTTAAACTTAATATCATGAGTACTCATAATGTCATGGACAGAGAGGAAAACATATAAAGAAGTGCCCCAAATGGCAGATTGTTAAAGATCAGAAACATCAGAAAAAGACAATTGAGTTTCTTTGGCCACATAAATAGATCAAATAAACTAGACAAATTGCTATTGAGTGGAAAGGTAGAGAGAAAGAAGAGCAGGGGAAAACAGTGCAACACACACCGATGGCCTAAACAACTTTGCAACAAATAACACAGAAAAAAATCGAGCTAAATCAAGAAGACATAACAGGAAGGAATGGGGTCTCATGATCGTCAATGTCTGCTCCAGATATGACACCTCAAGAAGATGAAGAATATCATGGGTTGTTGTAAATGTCATAGTATTTTCGTTTTGCTAGAAATGACTACAGTATCTGGTGAATATACAGTTGAACCTGCCATGACGGCCACTTCTATAAGACGGTCACCTGTACAAACGGCCACTTTCTATTTCACCTCCTTGCATTTTTTCTATATATAATTTCACTGCGCAAAACAGCCACCTGTCCAAGGCGGCCGCGGCCACCATATTTTAACACACAACCCCCTACCACACCAAACAATAACACCTGTCTTAGATGGCCACCTCTCTCATCACCCGCGGTTTTGTAATAAATTATGTATTTACTCCTGATGTTGTGGGCGAGCCTTCATAATCCAATCACCTGTCGTTGTTAGGTAGTCCTTCCAGCCAATCGTGTTGCGTAGGTCCTTCCCACTGTTGATCAATAGGTAACAATGTAACACATTTTCAGCTTCTGATGAGGTAAGCGTGTGATCCCTTATAACCTATAAGCCCCGTCCAGAACACAAATCGTAAGTGAGATGAGTGGTCACTGTTTACGATGTCTGTAACAAGGTAACAGTGGACGTCAACATGAACTTGCGACAGAAGCGCCACTCGTTCTCCGAGCAGTGGTGACCCATGTGTTTGTTTTAACATGGCACTCGGTTTTGCTCGTCTGACACATTTCATTTTATTGTCACCCTTGCACAAAAATCAGCAAAAAAAAATAGAAGAAGGAAACAAAAAACAAACCAAAGAAAACAACAACAACAACAATGTGGCTATCTTCGGTTGGGACCTCAGAGGGGAATGGTTTGTTTTCTTCATCTTGATCAGTCCTGCCTAAGAAAGCAACCTGTTTTTACGGCCACTTTTCTCCTTGACAATGGGTGGCTGTCTTACACAGGTTCGACTGTATACATATGTATGATATGATATGATAGCAAGATCACTGGAAGTTCCATTACATTACACAGGTGAAAACTTGTTAATGTGGAGGCTGCTTGTCATTTATTATTGCTTTTCATCTGTGTTATGTTTAAAAATTCACTGTATAGCGAACTCAGGAAGCTTTTTCTAGTCCAGATTTCATCTCTTTGTGTCTTATATTAGGAAAAAAAAAGGGAACATATTTTAATGACGATGCTCTGAAACATATCGTAGCCTTCTGGTGTTGTGTCGGGGGTCTCCGGATCTTCTTGATAACATGTAACAAAATAGAATATGTGATGCATTGGCAGACCGAATTGAAATGACTTTTACTTTAGAGAGATATAAATTGCTGGTCTAGTTGTTGTGGAGTCTTGATTTGGAGAGCTTCTTTTATGGTTAATTTTTGTTTTGGTACCAATAAAGCACAATGTTCAGTAGCAGTGCTTGATTATTGAAAAACAACTAAAAAGTTTCCTGAGTGAGTCGGAGGCCAAACTTGCAGCATCTGACAGGTTTTTCCTCAAGCCAACATGTTGTAAAGGTATAGCGCACATACTTTGAAGTGAAGCAATGTCCTCATACATAGTTATCATGATCTAAATTGTGTCAATGGGGGCATAAAAGCATGCTTATTTAAAATGAAAAAAAAAAAGTATAATTATCACTGTCATCTGCAGGTGGTAAGGTGAAAGGCTTACTGTCTGTGACCAAGTCATACGAGGCCAACTCCAGCCCAGCACAACAGATGTTACAGCTGCCCGGCCGCGTGCCTGTACTCATGCCTGAAGGCTTGAAGACGAGGTTCACCCCTTTTGGAGCGGGTATGTATGCTGACTTTTAGTTTTGTGTGGTTGAGCTATAAGTCCTGACGTGGATGGTTGGCGGGTGCTCTGGTGTGGTTTGCTCCTTCTTGCCTATGAAACGTTTGTCCTTATCTCTGGTCCTTATTTTTTATGTTTGTTGCTCTCTTGTAACACCTCTAAATTTCGACACTTATATTACCTTATTGTGTTGCTAGTGCTGTAAAACTCATACTAAAACAAGAAATAAAAAAACAAGCTATTGTCATTTTCCTCAGCTTCTTTTGTATGTTTGTCACTCTCTTGTGACCTGCTATAAATGGGGTGCTGTGATAGTCGAAGCAGACCATGTGCTGTTGAAGCTAGAGAGGTGAGCAGTCTAAGTCTGATTCCCTGTTTAGACTTCTCTGTTGACACCCACCCCTTGGCGCTCATATGACCTTATGCAGTTGCGAGCGCCGTAAAACCCTCTACTATAAAAAAAAAAAAAAAAATCTTCAGCCCCACAACATCTTTTGTACTGTGCATGCTACACGTCTTATCATTGTGATCATATTCTTCTCTTTAAATCAAATGGGCTGGTTTATTGAGAAAGACAAAAAAAAACAAGTACTCTGGCTTTTGTGCCGCTAAGATGAATAATGGCACTCCCATTTTCCTCTCTTCCAGGGAGCCCAGTGAAAATGCCAGTTGGGAAAACAAAGAAAAAATCTCACAAGCGTGAACTGGATGCTTCAGGGAATTCTCCAGATGTTCATCGAAAGAAAAGACGGAAGCTTAATGGTGGGGATGATGCAATTGGAGATACACCATCACCACAGAAACACAAGAAACACAAGCACAAGGCACGGAATGTGAGGAAAATAGCAAAAATATGTTGACTTTTAGAGCAACTGATTGCTGTTACCTCAACTGTTTCCCATGTTGTGTTTTTTTTTGGGGGGGGGGGGGGGGTTAAATTATAATGTATAATGACACTGTTTTTAGACGGTCAATTTTCTCATCGTCAGTAGGTGGCTGGCTGTCTTAGACAATTTTGACCATATACAGGGTGATCCAAAAAAAACTTTACAACTTTTTTTCTGAATATCTCGCGCAAAAATTGTTCTAGAATACTGTAATTTGGAACAGACATAAAAAAGCACCCAAAAACGCGAAATTCACCAATGTTTAAAAATCTTGTAAAGGAAGTCGTGAAAAGATTAGTTGACCTTTTTCTTTATTTTTTTTTTTACATTAATTTTCCATCCCTGTGACATTTAAACAATTTTAAATTTATTTTACAGAGTTTTAAAAACCTAATGATTTCATTCTGAAATTCCTAGAAGCAGTGCTCCACATTCCCTCCTTTGAACTCGACACATTTTTAATGCGTCGTTCGAAATGTTCGGTGGCGCCCTAACACAAGGACCTGCTAATCCATGAGTTTTTAAAGCCACATACACTGTACATGTTCACTAAGAAGTGGCTTCTAGAGACAATAGAGTGGGGTGCCCAATAGACAGCATTTTTGGAGTTAACATATCCCGCAGGGTGAAAATGGGCTTTGCACTAAACCAAATGTCATCGAGGAAACGATCCCTTTTTACAAGACAATCGAGGAATCATGAACACATTACCATTCTCTGATCCATGTCATCTCGGTCTAGCGAAGATGAACATGGTATAGTCGTAGGTTAAGATCTGCAATGAGAATGCAGGCTGTTGATGTGTAGGAAAGTCTTAGCTGCAGATTGTCTACGGACAGACGTCTCATGGGACTTGGCTAATGAAATCTGTACTCTGGTGACGTTTAAAGGGCTGTGCATGGTGCTTGCTTGACCTGAAGTGGTCATTTTTTAAAGAACTTTTTAGTTCTGATTCGCTATAGATCCAAACTGACGGAACTTCTCTGCTCCTGACTCCAAAGGCCTTTTAGGGCACCTAAGCATTCTCTCCATGCCGTGCGCAGAACTTATGAAATATCAGGGATGGTGAGTTTGTGGAGAGGTAATGTTCCATACAAAAAGCTCTCTGCTTTTTACCAAACGTAGCCCTGATCACAGCAGGCAAACAAAATTTGGGAAAATAATATCTGCAAACTTCTGTTGACTTGTTAGACTGCTGTAGCTTGCAATATGGCGCGATTGTTGCAACCTTTAGTGGTAGACCTAATGCGAACTGGTGCGTCATGCTATGAAAATGGCGACAAGGTTGAAAATGGGTTGTTTTTTTAATGGGCTATATATAGAACAAAACCATTCAATGTACTTATCTAAAATACATATCAGAAAAATTCCCTTTGGCTTCCAAATGTTATGTTCAAATCTGAAAAGCAAAACTTCAGTATGGAGGAAGATATTTACGAAATAAGTTGTAAAGTTTTTATTTCATCACCCTGTATGTGTCCCTGCCGGTCAATATCAGTCAGTCATATGAAGGAAATTTCAAAACTGAATTAACATTATTTTTTAAAAACTATCTTCTTTTCCCCACAATTTAAAACAAGAATGAAGTAAATATGACCATATTTGACGAAAATACAGAACTTTTAATAGTGCGAGGTGAGGAAACACGAAAAGGAGAAAATGGCCTTCGAAGTTGAGCAACATGTTTCCATAGCAATGGGGGTCTTAGAATTGAGATAGAGACTTGAAATTTAGCAGTTATCTTGGCTATGCCACTACAAGGTAACATACAAAAGTAGAAAACTATTCATGTACAGAGAAAATACTTTTGGACCAAACAAAACTTTAACAAGAATGGACTTCACACCAAATGCAACAAAATATTATAGACCTGCATGTTTGCCGACAATCGTCTGAAATCCGACAATCGCGACCCGACCCACGAGCCGGCCGATGCTATCGCTAGACCCACCTGTATCAATCAATGTGCGTAGTGCTAGGCCTGGCCGACTGCCAGCGCCCCTTTTTTCTCCCGTCGGCTTTGTAACAGAGTACATTCACTATAACATAGAAATGAAGCCTAGTATTTTTCAAGACTGTGAGATCATTACAAGTCAGTATTTTATTGCCTCAAACACGATGATCTGTCGTTATTTCAATAAAGACACCGAGCGTTGTCTCGGCTGACTTTGCACCAGCTTTCGCGGCGAGCGAGCCGGCTCAATACAGTAGTATACTGAGTGCTCGCGGTAGTTTCGCGGAATGATTCATGCTCAATAATTCTAAGCCGATGACTTTATTCTAATAGAAAAAGAACTGTTCTTTCTATTGGTACCTTTTTTAGCCGGTATTTTACACATTTCGTGTTAAAAATGATCTTTGAAAACTTAGACCCTTTTTTTTTCAAGGTTTTCTTTATAAACTCCAAAGGCCAAAAATAATAAACACCGGAAGCCATAAGCAAAGCTGTATAGTTCTCCGCCAATGAAAAGACGGTATTTAGGCATCAATATTTCTGCAAAGCATTCGAATGCATGGGTGTCAATTTTAAACCGGGGGACCTCGCATTCCAACCTCGAGGGGCTTCCTTTTCCACAGCGATTCTCCAGCTCCAAATAGGCCTACCCGGATATACAAACAACTTACAGTATTATAATGAATAAAATCTGAACTTTTTCAAAGTGTTCAGCATTTGGTGTTTTATAGCAAAAGAGCAAAGAAACAGAGATCTGAATTGCCCCCTTTTCACCGAATCCACGCGCTCGGAAGGCCGCGAGTCGGCTTACGTGCCGTGTTTACGCTACCTGATTATGCGTTTGCAATTGCACCATAAACACACAAGAGCACACACACACACACACACACACACACACACACACACACACACACACATGCAAACACACCAACACACATACACACACATGCACATAGACCACCTCGGTGGCCTCTTGGTAAGGAGTCCGCTCTGAGAGATCTAGAGGAAGGTTAATTAATCTTTTAAAAGCTCTAAAACACAATAAAAACGAATTTTTAAAGCCAATCCAAGTGTAAAACTGAAAGGTCAACAGACGATAGCAGCTAGCAGGGCACACCCACACAGTCAGCTGTTAACGCAAACAAGCTTGAAGTGACCTGTCCATGTTCACACAATTAAAACAGGAGTAAGCCATTCTTAAAATTTACTTCAGTCTCTACACTGGTTTGCCATCTTAATCTTTGCTTTTGATTTTTAGCCTCGCATGTTCTACACAGTTTTTTAAAATACTCAGACTCAAGGTGTAGTACTACTAGTACTCGGTTGTTGATAATGAATCCAAGAAATTGAAAGCGGGACCCCGGGTGAAGACCACATGGGGCGGCTGGGAAAATATCATAAGGTGAAGTGACAAAAAGTCATGCTAAAGTTTTTCAGTCAATCTAAACAATTTTTCACAGATATCCTCCCAACAGACACTTAATACAGCAGATAAAAAATGATAACAATCTGCTGTTCACGAATGGAAAAAATTCCTGATCTTTGTAGCAATCCGAGAAATATGAGCACCACAAGGTACAAGCTTATATCTAGAAATAAACTAAAGGGTATGGGATATTGGGGAGTCTGGGCTTTCATTTCCTACCTCACACATCCGTAGTGATAGATAAGTGAGAACATTTATAGGGGTCTAAATCTAGAGAAAATTACAGACTTTCTACCCCAAATCAGCTGACAGCGCTATTGCCCAGGAAGCATTGCACAGCCCAACTGTCAGGTGGGATTAGTGACCCTGAGAGGTCAGCAGACAGGTTAAACTGAGTGCTCCACAAGAAAGGTTGAGCTGAACAGCCATGTGAGGGTGGTAAATGTACATATGGACATCAGAGCTGTGCCTCAATAAAAGTTCTGCTTGTGTTTGCAAAGCCTAAATCCAAAACGAACACCTCGCTCAAGTCATTTATTCACATGCGGGTGGTTGGTGGTGCTCTGGTATGGTTTGCTGTTTGCTCCTTCTTTCCTATCAAACATCTATCATCTTTATCTGCCCTCCTTCTTTTTTGTGTTTGTTATTCTCTTGTAACACCTCTAATCTTCGGCACTTACATGACCTTATTGTGTTGCAAGTGCCATGAAACTATTGCTAAAACAAATCATTTGGTCACTCCTGCAAGTGACCAGCATCAGCAATGCCACTCGCACTCCGCGTCAAACACACTGGCAACTGCCTCACAGCTCGCTCTTAGTAAGCCACTTGGGTTGCAAACCGTGACCATGTGTGAACTGCTTCAGTAAGCTGTAGGAGTAAAGAGGAAAAGAAGGGTAGGGATGATTCTGTTCACGATGAAGAGATCAGTAGTTTGGGCTTAGCTGAGTGAGTGGCTGAATTACTCGTAGTCGTAGATGCTTTGTATCATAGTAGGCTTACAAAATCATGATGGAAAGTTTTTTGGGTTGCTGAGATTGGCCTTCTTATCACTGATGAATGAGTGGTCCATCACTAATTTTGAAGGAAGTAGAATTAAAGTTGGTATTTACGTGCGATTTCTTTTTACTAACAAAATAAATGATACAATATCAGTATCTCCAGTCACTTTATGGCCCAATACCCAGAGCTAGTTGAGGAGAAGCGAAAACAAAAATGATTTCCTCTTTTATTGATTTCACTTTAGGCTAGCTGCTCTGCACAGAGAATGCGAAGCTAATGTGATATAAGCCCACAAGAGTTTATGTTGTCTTAATACTGTACAGCAAGCCTGTCCTTGAGCAGCAAGTGGAAACATTGGAAATTCGTCTCGGTTACGAGCTGTACATGCAAAGCACAAGCCTGCTCATGAGCCTATGAGTGTGAGCAGCTCAAATCTTGCAAGCATTGGATCATTTGAGCAGACTCCAGCTCCAATGGGCATCAACATTTTGCTTAATGGGTCATCTCTGTCTACTGGTGTGGGTGGTTAGCAGGTGCTCTTGTGTTGTTTGCTTCTTCTGTCCTGTCAAACATCTGCCTCCTTATCACTCCTGTCTTTTCCTTGTATTTTTCTCTCTAGAAACACCTCTAATCTTTGGCTCTTTCTTCTATGTTGCAGGTGCTGTAAAACTCTTACTAAAACAAACTTTGTTTACTTCTTCGCTTTGTTTTCTTTTTCTCTTTGACTTTGACCAGTGTGTGGTTGGCGGGTGCTCTGGTGTGGTTTGCTTCTTCTTTCCTCTTAAACATCTATCGTCCTTATCTCTCCTCCTTTTTTACGTTTGTTGTTACTCTCTTGTAACACCTCTAATCTTCGGCAGTTATATGACCTTATTGTGTTGCAAGTGCCGTAAAACTCTTTACTAAACTAAACTAACTGACTTTGACCTGCTTTGTAATATTATGTCCTCACGTCTGCGTGTGAATGCTTGTATTAATCCATGCCATAGTTTTCACTCCAAATATATTTCTTTAACCCTCTCTGTACGTCGTGTTTTACTATTATATCCTATGCCATGGGGAACTCTGTGCCCCCGCTTTCCAAAAAGGATATTTACTTGTTGATCCGGTCCGTACGCTTTGCATAGCAGTCTGTCAAAGGATTTTTTTAAAGAAATACTGAAAGTTTCAAAGAAAGAGATCTTTGCACTAGGCCTAGAAGTATTCTAGAACTAAAATGTGAAGAATACAACTCCTGTGGTACAATATTACCCCAGGCATACGAATACGGTTAAGTGAGGCGTTTTTAATGGAATTGAGCATTATAGTCTCCATCTCTCCTTATTTTTATTTATATATATATATATATACACACACAGGGTCCCCACCAGGTCGGGAAATCGGGAAAAAGTCCGGAATTTTTAGATAGGTCGGGAAAAAGTCGGGAATTTTGTGATGGGTCGGTAAGTCGGGAAAAGATAGGGCCTGTGTAATATTAGTAGTGTAGCTATCGAGACAGTATGGTTGTTGAATCATGAAGAGGAAACGTAATTGAACCGCTATGGCGGAAGTGTATGTGTGACACCGAGGCTCAATCGGGAAGAATCAAGATCTGCTTTCGCTTTCGTTACCACCCAGAAATTTTCCGGTAATAGTCTGATAGATAACGCAACATTTGTAACATGCAAGTTGTGCATTACGAACGCTGTGTGGCCTTGAAAATAATCAATATTAAAAGTTTGTCCTCTGCTGTCACTTGTGAAAAAAAAAAGAAAAGAAAGTTATACAAGCGTCTTGTCAGGTTCACCCTCGTGACCGGTCAATGGACCTGTGAGTACCGGCGGTCTGAGCGCTGTGAAGTAGGCCTATAGGACTCCGGAATGGGTTGGGGAGGGGGGGGTTAAAGATACACTCAAGGAAGGGGGTTGGGGGGGGGGGGCTGAAGACTACGCTAGAGGTTAAAAACCGAACTTGGAAGCAAATTTTTAGTATTTAGAATTTTGATAACTACTATAAGAGCTCTCGGCAAAGCGCGTGTTAGTGCAGGCCTTGTGTGGAATCGGGATCCGTCATGCCTTGTTATTGAACTAAAGTGTTTGCGTTTCATTGGATGGGGTGACTGTAATTTATATCTAGATTCTAGATCTATATTTTAGCTTTCTGTTCAAGAATGGCAGAATTTCAGTGTCACTGCATCTTGCCCTCCCTCAGTTCTTACACCTCTCTCACTGAATAGGTCTACTTAAGCCATTCAAATTATTACTAAAATTACTCTACTTTGAGTTTGAGCAATAGTTTTCGTCTTCACGTTTATTATATGAATCATGACACCCAGACTGGTTATTGACAGTCGATATTCTAGTTTTAGATCTTTTCTCAGGCTCAAAACAGGATTCCTTTATTATTTAGGGCCTATAGTTTATGTAGGCTAATATGATGAGGGGAAAATATAAATACATGTAAGTAAGAACAGACTGAAATACCAAAGTCACCCAAGATCCCAGTGCCACACTGACATGTCGACTGAATATAATGTACCGTACCTACATGTGTGTGTTCACAAACATATATATTAGATATAAATGGAGCACGCGCTGTCATTGTTACGTAACATGCCCCTGGAAAATGGAGCCCCCCCCCCGGGAAAATTGAGAAGCTGGGTAGCAGTCACCCAGTATTACAATCATCTATTGTTTGAATGAAGACTATACTTCAAAATGTACTTTTGCATTTAAAGACATTTGGACTTTTTATCACTGATATATGGCCTTTTTGGGGGATCATTCTTGAGGCGCAGCAGCCTGATTTTTCCCTCAAATTGGGTCTTGAAAAAAATTTGGGTGTCTTGAAAAAATTTTTCAGGATTTGGTGGTATACAGTTCTTATCCAGATTTCAAATTAACAATTTCATGTAATAAAAAAAGAAGGAGTCGGTGGCTGGCATGGCAGGTGCTTCTCCTGTCTTCTCAAACACCAATGCTCTTATCTCTACTCCTTTTTCTGTTCATTACAGTCTTATTAAACACACCTCATCTTCAGCACTTACATGACGTTCTTGTGTTGCAAGTGCGATAAAACTCTTTGTAAAATAAAACAATGTTGAGGCCTTTTATGAAAGTGGAAGCAATAAGACCAAGGCTCAAATGTGTGGATATTTCGATCTGCAATCAAGCACTTTGTCCACAGATAGGCTTTCTATTGATATACTCCTTTGATTCCAGCAATAGTGATATAGGGCTATACTATAATAAGATATTGTGTTTTCCATTAATTCTCGCTACAGAAGAGTTTGACTGTACTTCCATAGGTCTCTACAAAAAATTTTCTTTTAATTCTTTTAAAGTCAATACACATGTATTCTCTTTTTCTGTTCACAGGACATTGATGTTAAAGATGATCCCGAGACAGGTGCAAAGATCACAGACATGGACTGCAGTCGTGTCAGTGTTGACAGTTTGTCGGATTCTATGAGCTCATCTAAAAAGAAGAGAAAGAAATTTAATCTAGTGACAGGAGAAAGTGATGATTCAGGAATGGATTTAAAGAATATGTTTGTTGATAGTGATGTAAGTTGTAGTGGAACTGGAGATGGACAGATACCTGCCAAAGTCAAGAAATCTTTGGGTACTGGTAAATCTCCTTTGAAAAATGCCGAGTTCATTGCCAGAAATGGAGATGAGGATTCTCCTTCTTTTAATTTGACACAGCCTGATGAAGATGTACAAACAAAGAAGAAAAAGAAATCGCACTCCAGATCTAAAAGTGTAGATGTGAATGCAAGTGTTATTGAAGGGTTGCAAGACAGCTCAACAAAAAAAAAGAAAAAGAAGAAAGACAAGAGGATAGATTTAACATTACCCTAACTTTATTTTTCACTATGTTCATGTTCCACCTTTAAGTTTCTCCTTTTTGGCAATAAAAAAGTCATGCATATTTTGCATTTTGTCAGTGTTTTTTAAAGCTGAAGTGGATAAGTTGACACACATCCTTATTTGTTAATTTTTGTGGTTGTTTATGTGCTGTTCTTATTTTGATTTCATTCTGTTGTGAAACCTTTATTTTTACACTTTGTTACAGTGTGTCTGGCTACAAATGATACCTGTATTCTGATTGCTTAAAACAGCACAAGAAATTCTGAGACTTTAGATTAAGTTTCCTCTATCAACATATTGCTATACGTCATCACAGAAAGTTGAAAGCTTGAAAATCAATGGCAACGTTTATGGCAGCTTTTGCCATTTTTATGGCAACTTTTCGACAAAAAAATGGCAATAAACGCAGATGCTAGCTTATTTGTTGCATTTGCAAATGTTTCTTTCCCTTTAACTATCCCCGCGGTTTTATGCAAAAAAAATTCTGAAATTATGCAAACTGAGCCCAGAAATGTAAAATTATACGATCTTCTGTTAATTTTATACGAAGAATGATAAAGGAAGATAATCAGAAATTATGCAAAAAATGATTAAATTTTGCTAAATTATGCGGGGTGCATAAAACCACAAGGTCCACTTTATCCCTCAATGTGTGCACACTATCTTTTTTGTATGTATGTGTGTGCAAGCTCTCTCCACGGTTTCTCCACCATAGAACTACTATGCTTCTTTTTATTTTCATAATGTCTGAATCCTTGGCATGTGCACTATATCTCATATGTACCACATCTCTCTTCTTAGTCTTTATTAGTACTCTTCTTGGATGGACACTTAATCTCTTTACAAATAATTTACACATCAGCTGTACCTCTCTATATTATGTCTGCTATGTACATGTATGAAAGATAGTCAATATGATAGGCCTACATGACATGTACATGTATCTTTCTACGTGTCTGCCTAATATTTAATAATCTTTCAATGTGTTATGTATAGAATTCTGTTTGTCTGTTGCGCTTTCTCTCTCTCTCTCTCTCTCTCTCTCTCTCTCTCTCTCTCTCTCTCTCTCTCCCTCCCTCCCTCCCTCCCTCTCTCTCTCTCTCTCTCTCTGTCTCTCTCACTCTCACTCTGTGTATAAACAGTCAAAATTGTTTAAGACTACTACCCATTGTGGAGAAGAAAGTGGTTGTCTTAGACAGGTGGACGTCTTGAACAGTGTCATAAAATAGAAGAAAAAAAACCACAGGGGGGTGGGGAGTGGGAATGGACAGGTGGCCGTTAAACTGTATCTTTATAATAATATAGCGGACATGACATGTGCACTTTATGTCCACTAACATATGAACGACGACCGTCTGCCAAAACAACTTGTTAAAAGTGAGTAGGCCCTACATGTAGTTGGCAGGTGCTTTGATGTGGTTTATACATGTACAAATTACAATATACCACTGTCAGTAACAGAAAACGTTTTCTGACTAAAAGAAAATTAGTCCAAATATTCGTCTTATTAATAAACAGAATACAGAAATGACTTCTGCTGATACTGAATGAATTAAAAGATTTGAGCTCCCTTAAAGTACTTGGCAAAGCATTCCAGATCTTGGGGTCTTAATATTCAAATGCCCTTTCACCGAGACCTGCTGATAACAGCTCGTCTCGCCTTTCACCCATTGTTTTAAGTTTCATAGATGGTAAAAGAAATTTCTTTTTTGTCAGCTGATGGCCTTAAATTGCAAGTTGGTATACAGTCTCCAGAGATTTGATAATATGATGGTGCATTGTCATTCAAGCATTTGTGACATATGGTGGCCAACTTGTACTCAATTCTTTTATCAACAGGAAGCCAATGCAATGTCCGTAAAAGAGGTTTAGCAGAGTCTCGCTTTCTTTTCCGTAAAACTAAACATGCAGCATTGTTTTGGACAGTTTGAAGTCTTTTAACTTTCTCCAGAATCAAGTAATTCAGTCATCTGATGAGGATGTCACCAAATCAACCACCTGTAGGAGCATACAACAAGGACAGGTGCAGACCATGTAATAATAATAAAGGAGGTCCTCCAAAAGAACAACATATCAACAATAGAAGCCACTCAGATAGCCCTTGACCGAAAACTGACCTTCCCATCGCACGGCGCACATGCACACACACGCGCGCACGCACATCCTGAAACATTCTCAACTATCCGAAAAGCGTTTCGTCAAAGCTGAAGTTTCACAGGCTGCTAATATTAATATGATACATGTATTTTTCGCAGGTTTTACTAGGAACTCGTTTTAACCTGGGCGAAGAGACTTACACACACACACACACACACACACACACACACACACACACACACACACACACTCAGACAAAAGAACCCAAATCAAATGAACTCCTATGAACTTATTTTGTATTTCATTTCATATCACCATTTGTTGTGGATATTGTTTTGTTTGAGTAGGCTAAGGAGAAACCACATTGACAAAATAATGGTCATTGATTTAGTGCTGGGAAACAGTAATTCAACAGACAGAAACAACGGAGGAAAAGTAAAGTAGTAGGACCCACCAGTGGCGCCTTCCAACCACCGGCATCAATTTTACTACAGTATAGATTTTTACAATATTGCAATATATTACAATTCAATAAATGGTAATAGATTGGTAAATTAAGAGAGTAGGCTACAAGTAGGACTATGGCCGTTTTAGCTTTGTTCACTTTCATTTGACCGCTTTTAAAAAATGATACATAAACAATCCCATCTGATTTTTATATTCCAAGGTTAATTTATGCAGGTCTAAAAGTTAAAATGACAACAGAATCTGAAAGTAAAAGCCCATTAGGGGGGGGGGGGGCAATGTGCCGATTTGGCTCAAAATTATGGCATTTGAGTTTTGAGCTGTAGGCATTTAAAGCTTCCCCAGCCTATCCTACAACTATTTCATTGCGTAAGAACCACCAAAAGCCTTATTTTTTCCTATACAGTGGAGTCCACTTAAAACGAGTCCTGAAACAACGAGAAGTCTGTTATAAAGACAGTATTCTAAAACCCCGTTTTTTCTCCTTCTTTATCTTTGTAAATAAAATACTGCTATTGCGCAACCAGAGCGTCACGCGAGTCGCTTTTAACGAAATATTGCTGCTGCTGTGCACAGCGCGCAGACCAATTACAGATATTATAAAACCTTGCCAGTTGAGAAAGTTGTTGGTGATCCAGCGAAGCAAAGAATGGGAGAGCCCACGCGAACCAATAATGAAGGCCGGAGTGAATGAGTGGGGAGGGTGTGGCATGCGCAGACAAGCAGAACGCATCGCGTGATAGTTGAAAGGCCAGCCCAGTCTAGATTATCTAGCCATACCGTGCCTCTCACTTCTCTGGTGCGGGACGGAGAGGTCACAATGCTGTGATTCGTGATAGATGGAGTGAATGTGCGACGTGCGCTAGCAGACGCAACGCACCACAGTGTGGTGGGGTGGGGGACAACACAGCGGGCGAGTTAGCCTAGAGCCAGGGCCCCTTCCTGCTGATCGCCAACGCCGAGCTGTCAACAATGCTAGTGCTAGAGAAAGAAACCTAATTCGATTTTTGATCAAGTAAGACCTAGAGATCATGTTGAACAAATCATCTTCAGGGGAAATACAAAAAGGAATAAACAGAACGCCAAACTCATAGATTAGGCCTGCTTTACTATTTCCCTTGAATGTATTACTGGATCCCTTGTAACGAGAATCCTGCTATAACGGACATTTCGCACCGGTCCCCTACCTCTCGTTATAACAGGATTCCACTGTACCGGGCATGTATGTCACCACTACAGTGGGTGTCACATTCAACGAGAAGTCGGCTCCAACAAGGCAATCCTAAATCCCCGATTTTTCCTCTCTATATCTTTGTAAATGAACGTCAGCTCCAGCGAGGTTGCAAAGTGACCGAAGTTGCTTTCAACGAGGTCGCAATAACCAAATAAAAGCAATTTTAAAAAGCAATTAACGGCCCCAAAAGCGAAACATTTTTTTCCTTTCTCTCCATCTCTCGCGAAGCATAAGGCCCATCCTCGATTCCTAACGCATTGTACATTTGTATTGCTAGATGATACAAGATCTCGTGTGCCTCGTAATATGGGCACCAAAGCCAAGAGGATGTGCGAGGGTTTGCCTAGGGTATGGACGGGATTGAGTGGGTGGGACCGTGATGTGGGATATGTGAAAGTGGATGAACTCTGGATGGGTAGGTCTTGATCGAGATCTTCAATTTAAAAAAAATTATATTCTTCCCCTGATCAGAAAATCCAAGCTACCGCCTTTACTTTATTATGTAGATCTAGGCCTAGATGTGGGAGGGTATGTTTCCACAAGAGAAGTGTTCCGGAAAAAATATTTTAGAATGCAGAAATGACGGTCAGAACACAGCTCAAATACGTGCACACTGATGCCGTTTGCGATTTTTGCCATCGGGGGAATAACTGTTTTAATTACTGGTATTGGTACATCGTGTAATATAATGACTTGTCTCCTTTCTTTTCTTTAGCCTTAGTCACGTTCAACGAGAGGTTGGATTCAACGAGGACAACAAGCCGGCCCCGGCAACCTCGTTGAATGCGACACCCACTATATTTCCTCATAGTTGATAAAAAGAGTAATAGGCGATTTACAGCATAGCCTACTAACACATTAAAAAATATATTGATCTATTGTATTTTGATCAACACCACCCTTTAACTTTAATGTACGCCAATGAAACACGGTCCAACAGACAGGAGAGTACATTAACTTCTCTGTAACGCACGCGGAGATGTCTCTAGACAGTGGAGGGAGGAAATCTTCAATACTCACACTGAACTGTGGGGGCAGAGGGTGATGTCGCTATGATCTCTCCTTGCTATGTCTCCAAATGAGCCATTTGTTGGCATGGTCACTGTAAATCATGATATTATACATGCATTTTCTTAGTGATCGTGTGCATGCATTCAAGAGCCTTGTTTACTAAAATGAAGTGTCTGTTTGAAACACCGCGTTTCGATTAGCCCCACTAGTGCTGCCTTAATAACATGTAATGAGAAACTTTTAAAAATAACTGAATCAAGATTACAGAAAAAATATTGTTTTTGTCTATGATCTACAGCAGCGCCATTCAAAGTAATCAAAGGCTCCGTGCGCTTGTATAAATTAATAAATGAACGAAAGAATTGTTAAAAACGCGGACAGACGAACATGAACAAGTCTAAGTTATAAAGGGGATAAAATCTTATGGACCCCTCCTTATTTTAACGATTTCTATTGGGCCAAAACTGCTGAAACTGTTTTAATGCTCTTCACACTACACTTGTTTGATCGTTCAGTCATGTATATAATTATTATTATGTGAAAGTATATGACGTGTACTGGGAGGGATAGTACCTCTTACGGGGGGGCAGTTGCACCTCCGGGTGGCTCTCACGCATTGGTTCCCACCGGGCACGCAACTCTCACTTGTGGCTCCCCGTAGCTGTTAGCATGCGACAGCGGCCATACCACGGGCAACTGCTTCGACTGGCAGGCTAGACCTTGTGAGGGTAGCCGACGGCTAGACCTTGTGAGGGTAGCCGACGGGTCCTAGACCTTCGGTGATTTTTCTTAAGGGTTTGCTTACCCTAGCATGTGAAGACTGGTTTCCCGGCGGATGAAGCGGATGAGATCAACGGAAGATCCAACGGTTTTGAAGGCGGTTACCAGCAAGTGCTGTGGAGCGCATAAGGGCATGGACAAGGCACCAAAGAAGTTCTGGTCATCCACTGCAGCCTGGCAGTCTCCAGACGTAACGGTCTCCGTGCCACTGGGTATAGGCTTCCTAGGCCGAGAGAGTGGGCCTGCCACCGTGCAACGACAGCTCCACTTTAAACGCACAAGTTCATTCTACAGCTCATGACCATCTTCATCATTCACACTATCACCAAAGCCCTGCGGCGATAGGCAAGTGGCGAAATTAACAGGGGCAGGTGAACCCTGGCAGTTATAGTCACAAACCTGCACGCAGGCGGCCATTGGGCAAGTGGTCGTCTGACTCCTGACCGTGGCAGCAGGATCTCTCAGCAGCACTCAGTGGCGACTGGGCAGCCTCTTAAGGACTGCACTGCCCACCCTCAAGGAGGGAGGGGTCTAGAAAAGGTGACCCAAACAAATGCCTGCCACTCAAAGTCTGGTCAGTTTACCGCGGCTGACAGACTCGCCCATTTTGCGGTCGAAAACAACAAAAAAGAAAAAGAAAGATAATCCTTGGATCCTGGAATGTCAGAACTGTTCTCGATAGAGATAAGACCAACAGACCTGAAAGAAGAACCGCCCTTGTGGCGAGAGAACTCCAACGCTACAACACTGACATCGCTGCACTTAGTGAGATGCGTCTTCCAGATGAGGGCTCACTAAAGGAAGAAGGAGGCGGCTACACCTATTTTTGGAAAGGAAAACCACAGACAGAGGAACGAATTCACGGAGTTGGCTTTGCCATCAGATCAGCTCTCCTAAAGAGCCTTCCTGCTCTACCAGTCGGAATAAACGAGCGCTTAATGAAACTCCGCGTCCCCCTCAGCAAGTCTAGACACGCCACAATCACCAATGCGTACGCCCCCACACTGACTAGCTCGGATGACTCAAAGGAACAATTTTACCAGCAGCTAACCGAGATCATTCAATCCACTCCAAAGAACGACAAGATTGTCCTGCTAGGTGACTCCAATGCCCGTGTAGGAAAAGATAACAGCAGCTGGGAGAATGTTCTAGGGCCTCATGGAGTGGGAAGAGTAAACGAAAATTGTCTCCTCCTCCTCAGCATGTGTGCTGGACATGGTCTGTGCATCACTAACACCCTTTTCAGAATGGCTGAAAAGTTCAAGACTACTTGGATGCACCCCAGGTCGAAACATTGGCACATGATCGATTACGCCACTGTACGCCAGAGAGACAGAAAGGATATCCACCTGACCAGAGCCATGAGAGGGGCCAACTGCTGGACAGATCATCGATTAGTGAAAACTGTTATGGACATGCACATACAGCCACTTCACCGAAAAAAGCCAAAGAACCCCAGAGTCTCCTACAACACAACAAAGCTTGAAAGCGAATTCTGCAGAAACAAGTTCGAAGAAGCTCTCGAAAAGAAACTCAGCGAAGATCCCATTTCTATTAGCCTGTCCTCAGAGAAAGTTGCATTTGAAAATAGCAAAAGTTGCAAAAAGTTGCAAGAAAAATTAGCAAAAGTTGCAAGAAAAGTTGCGAGAC
>NW_004797361.1:1344172-1356795 GCF_000002075.1 Aplysia californica
ACCAAAAACAACCAACAACGTTGTCTTCCTGGCTATGTTAGTCTACCCTTTTTTGTGACGCCTCGTTTACAGTACTCAGCTAAAAAAAAAAAGTGACTGATGAGTAGAATTCGGAGATCCAACAGCCAATCAGCAGACAGCTACTTGGTGAATACAATTCAGTTCGTGCTCTCTTAAGGCACTTTGAGCAGAAATTAATCAGTTCGAAGCTGGCGACATTTCAGGTACTTGTGATTCCAGTAGTAAAACTACATTGGACACTGCCTTCCCGTCTCCTGTGCTTATGAAACCGAGGCGATCAGGCGACACATAGAGATTTAGATTCCATTATATCTTAAGCAAATATTCAGGTATGTTATTTGTTTTCGTATTTCTTGATATTGAACCGTATTCCAATTCTTATCAAGTCCTCATTCTTCGTCTCTCCGCATTCCTCCTCATTGTACATATTGTGCGTACTGAAAGGTCATTTCATTCCCCTTTCCCTATTTTGGGCAAGATTCAAGTTCCATTGTTTCTCTCTCACTTGTATTTCCTGTGCACTCTTTCTACTCAAACTGCACCCCCCCCCTCTTAACCCCTTCCTCCCAGTTCCTTCAGATTTAGTAATTTCTATTTTCAGTATTCCACATCCAGCAACCACCCTTGCGACTCTTAATTTAAGCCAGAGCAATCTCTCTCTCTCTCTCTCCCTCTCTCTCCCCCTCTCTCTCTCTCTCTCTCTCTCTCTCTCTCTCTCTCTCTCTCTCTCTCTCTTTCTCTCTCCCTCTCCCTCCCTCCCCCCCTATTAACAGACGTCCTGTATTAGGACATTAACTCAATTACTACTTTAGAAATTAAAAAGTACCAATAATTGGTGAGTTTTGAGTTCAACTTCAAATTACATGTTTGTATTTAGGTGTCTCTCAAAAAATGCCCCTGGTCATGTCGAGTAATGAGTCTAAAATTAACCTAAGACCTGAATATTTGCTTGTTAAATCAATTCAACTGAGAACAATTTATATTGGTTGCTTCGTGTCCCTGAAGGTGGAACCTCTCCTTCAATAGGTTGCATTATCACACTGATACTAATATTGGAATAATAGAAGTTTTAATTGGTCAAAAATACACAATCATGTGAAGAACATCTCCTAGAAGGATAAAAATGTCCTTTCTTTATAACATGCTACAATTTGTTTCTTCTACTGTTTGGCTTATTTTGATAGAATGCGGTGAATTCAAAGATACGCTTATACCAGTATTTGGTATTTTAAATGCTCCAACAGGAAGTCATTGTTAACATTATTGACCCAGGAAAGATCTTTGTTTTGCAAAAATTTAGTCTACAAGAAATGCATAGATCTAGTATCAAAGTTGTAAAAAAGTGAACATTTTAAACTCATAATTTTGCAGACAGATTTTTGTAAATGTTTGTCCATCCTTTTAATCAGTAGTAAGAAAAGTTGATGTTTGAAAAATCTGTAGATCTATATGGCAAATACATGAACAGATTTTCTCTATAGCGATATAGAACATAATACTCAATCAAAAACCAATATGGGGGCTCTCGTGACCTAGAGGTTAGGGTGTTGGCCGCTCATTTGGTCTCGGGTTCGAGTCCGGGTAGCGACCAAAAAAATTCTTCTCTAAAATTGTCTCGTTTCACCTCATTGCCTGCTCTCTAGCAATGTTCTATCGTCTGCCTTCGTCTCCTCTTTTTGCCCCCACCCCCTCACCTCCTTTGCCCCCTCCTGTGGGCTTCTCTTTCTGCAGCCTTTCTACTGCTTCTCCCTGGTTCCTTCTTACTGCTGTCTTTCAGCCACACCCCTGATCTTCTGGTAAGAAAGATCTGCACCTAGCCTTCTCGGACAAGGGCGAAAAATCTCAGAGGACCCGAGTGCAAGTTGCACACGTTAAAGATCCCTTGGTTGTTCCCAATCGATAAAAGTAGGCTTTGACCGCCACCCGGGCAAATTTCAAAATTTCCTACCAACTGAAAAAGTTTAATGTGTCCCGCGAGCTCATATAACTTTATGCAGTTATGTGAGCGCCGTAAAACACTTTAGAAAAAACAAAACCCAAAAACCCACCCCAAAACCCCCCAATATATTGCCTTTTGTTATTGTCGATGGGTGGGGGGTGTCAATGACAGAGCCTTCTCGTTTCCTTTCCCCTGTAGTTTGTGCCTGTCTGTCGTATTTTTTCCCTACATTTTGATAATTGTTATTGCCTTGGATGTGCTTTTCTTTGCTTAAACTGTAAAATTTAATTGATAACTAATTTGACTTCAAATTTATTTTTCACAGAAAGCCAGCACCCACATGAGAAGCCAACAGCTGACAGTCACCCAAGAAGCTGACCCCCTGCCCAGACAGCACGGACCTTCCACTAACTCTTAGACAACCAGCCAGACGAGTATATACTGCCACAGCTACCCTGAAATGGACTTCCGTCAGTTAAACCAGCGAACGATAACTGGCAACTATAACAGCTGACTGTACACTTTGATTTCTCAAGCTTGTGGGAAATTGTGCGGATAGGGCTGTAAAAACATGGACTCAACGCCAGAAAAATTCTTTGTATGATGTACTGTTTCAGATATTGTACAGAAGCTGCTTCACTATATGAGATCACTGAACTAGAAAGATGAGGCAATTCTATCCCTTTCCTTCAGTTCAAAGTTTGGTGACACTTTTCTGGTCCAACAAGTATCAAAGTGGTCTGCTTCTACGATTTCCGTATATCACACTCAGGCTTGAAGTGACGCAGTGGCGCTGTAGAGATAGGCAGATAGGTTGATAGGGAGCTAGGTGGATAGGTTAGAGTCAGAGTAGAATTTTGTCGATATTGCCATGGCCATGGCGGGAGGTAGTTGAGGGGGCAGTGTAGGTTTTTCTTTTTTTTTGGGAAGGGGGGGGGGGTTGCAGGGGTAGAATGGTGTGGGTAGAGCTTCCTGCTGATTTTGAGTTTGAGTGTGATGATGTTGGAGTGGTGTGTATACTGGATTGTTCCTTAAGGACCACTTGGACGACCAAGAGGAGCATCCGCAGACAGAACATCTACAGGAGGTATTTGTCTGGGAAATTTGTCTCGATGTTCATTATTATAGTTTTTCGAGTTAAAGGTAAAAGTTTTATTGTTGCATTTAGGCTGGAAAGAGAGAATGATAAAATGTATTTTTACTGAAAGGTTTTTATTAATGACCTTCTGTCATTTTAAACTGGTGGTAAAATTATAACGACTCTTTTTATATTTTGAAACAAAAATGCAAACTGTATAGACGTAAGACAATAGTATTGATTGACAAATGATGAAACATATTTTTGGACAAATTTTTTAAAATGTCTTTGATGCTTTTTAAACCAGTAGCAAAAATATTTTAGTGACAGTTTATTTTTTCACGAAAAGAATACAAACTGACTGTATGTATAGATGTAAGATTATTGTATTAATTGACACGTCTTCATCACTAGGACCAGCCACGGACAGGAGGACCAGCCGGAGGAGCACCCACAGACAGGATCATCTACAGGAGGTATTTGTCTGGGAAATATGTCTTGGAACACTATTTATTAATAATTAAAGTAAAATTAGAAAAATAACTATTGGTTTTATTTCAAGGTGAAAGACTTGTTTTTGCATTTTGGTGAAAAAGAAAACTAATAAAACATTTCTCCTGACCCGTTTTCATTAATGTCTTTTCTGGCCTTTTAACATGCAATTTGAAATCACGTGTCCGCGTCATTCTCTCGTGTTTGTGGAAATGCGACCCGACATATTACGTTTATAAAACCAATTGTTTCGAGTCAATCTCATCAATTAAGTATTAACGCAGATGTAGAATTAATTTATCTTTGACTTCCGGGTCAAACTAAAGGTTTGTTAGCTCATACTTTTTTATATTCGGCTCCTACCATAATACAATGACTTCGCATCGGTCCAGCCATAGTTATGGACCTCGACTGCCGGACGCTGCAACTGTCGAGACATAGTTAAACAGTTAAACCAGTAGTAAAAATATATCCCCTCTTGTATATTCTGAAACAAAAATACAAATTGTATAGATACAATATGATTATATTAATTGACACGTCTTCATCACCAGGACCAGCCACGGACAGGAGGATCAGCCGGAGGAGCACCCACAGACAGGAGCATCTACAGGAGGTATTTGTCTGGAAAATAATGTCTTGGAACATTATTTGTTAATTTATAATTAAAGCAAAATTTTAAAAATACCCCCCCACCCTTCTCATTTTTATTAGAGTTGGGGCGAGCGGATGGACGGGTTCATTACTCGTGGACTGTCAGAGCGAGCGGGTAACGGACGGCCATGCGAGTGGACTGCGAACCTCAAGACAG
This sequence comes from Aplysia californica, assembly GCF_000002075.1. Lineage (NCBI taxonomy): Eukaryota > Metazoa > Mollusca > Gastropoda > Aplysiida > Aplysiidae > Aplysia > Aplysia californica. The sequence goes on from NW_004797361.1 coordinate 1,348,514, forward strand.
TTCATTTTTTGGGTCCACTCCACAATTTTACTCTCTCAGCGAGCAGACTGCGGACCTCAAGTCAGTTCTTTTTTTTTGGTCCGCTCCACAATTTAATTCACTTAACGGGCGGGCAAACGGACTAACTCTAGCACATGAGATATTCGACTCGATTTTAGGCCCGCCGTCTATTGTTTGTTAGTTACGCATAGTGTTTCAAGCCACTTGCGGTGCCACAGGGAGTGAGAGAGGCTGGTGACGTAGCACTATGTGTGTAACCTTTCACCTCGTGTGTGGTTCACACTGTGCATGTTCCAATTTAACCTGAAGGCGAAGTTTAAAGAATTTGGGTCGATAGTGCCATAAAACACCTGCTCAGTCAATCAAAAAAGAATTTCCAAAGGCCTTTTTATGGGGGGGGGGGGGGAAGGGGAGAGCAGTTTCTAGCATGAACACCTAGCTACAATGTGGGGCAGGAGGGTGAATATTTTACGAGGGGGGCAGGGTGTAAATAGTATGCAATAGGAGTCGCTCCCCGTCTGTCTGCCTGCCTGCTTGAATGCATGGAGTCTCTCCATTCACCCGTCCGCTCGCTGGCTAAATGAACTGTTGTCTCTGTCCAATGAGTAGCGAGTAGCGAACTACTCTTCACAAGCGGATGGCTCGATACCCGTCCGCTTGTTTGCGGGTAGTGCCAGCGAGCACTTCGTTACTCGCGGACGCTGATTTAGCGAGTCTGACCCTACTCCAGTTCTTATGTACAGTAGAATTGTAAAAGGGCAGATTCAACAATGGCATGCTCATAACTGTGCCTGAACTACAACAGGGAACTGCTTCTTTTACTTTCCCAATCCTTACTATCGTCATTTTCCTCTACTTTTTTATGTTTGTCACACTCTTGTGACCCACTATTTCCAGGGTGCTTTGAAAGTCGAAAGAGACTTTGTGCTGTTGAAGCCAGAGAGGTGAGCAGAGTAAGTCTGATTCCCTGTAAAAACTTCTCTGTTGACATCCACCCCATGGTGGTCATATGACCTTATTCAGTTGTGAGCGTCGTAAAACCTCTACAAAAAAAAAGAAAAAAGAAAAATATCTATCGGTTCTTTTGATTTAAAGGTAAAAGTTTTATTTTTACATTTAGGTGAAAAGAGAAAATAATAAGAGGCCTACGTATTTACTGACAGATTTTTATTAATGTCTTTTTAAACCAGTAGTAAAAATATACCAACTCTTTATTTTCTGAAAGAAAAATGGAAACTATATAGATGTAAGACGATTGTATTAATTGACACGTCTTCATCACCAGGACCAGCCGCGGACAGGAGGACCAGCCGGAGGAGCACCCACAGACAGGAGCATCTACAGGAGGTATTTGTCTGGGAAATATGTCTTGGAACATTATTGATCAATTACTTACTTTTACTTTTTCATCCTCTGTTGCCATTATGCATAGAGGGGAGATGCAGTTTTCTATGGTAGGCTAGCTCCGCAGCTCTTTCAGTTCGGATACTATGATTTATCAGGGCTTCCTTGACAACTTCAATCCACCCTTTGTGTGGCCTTCCTCTTCCTTTACAGCTTGAGTGCTTGGTGTTATAGGTTCTCAAGGCTGGCTGGCTAGATAACATACGTAACAGGTGGTCGAACCATTTTGTTCTGTCTTTCTATGAAATGCAGTCAGATGTCCCAGTCCAAATAGCATAATGTAATCAAACATTGAAGTTAAGTTAGAAAAATAAATGTATTTATTTTAAAACAATTTTCAAGCTCTAAGGCTTTTAATTGCATTTCGCTGAAAAGGAAAAATAAAAAACGTATTTACTTACAGATGTCTAATAATGTCCTTTTAAACCAGTAGTAAAAATATAATATCAACTCTTTATTTTTCTGAAACAAAAACGGAAACTGTAGAGACACAAGACAATTGTATTAATTGACATGTCTTCGTCACCAGGACCAGCCACGGACAGGACTAGCCGGAGGAGCACCCACAGACAGGAGCATCTACAGGAGGTATTTGTCTGGGAAATATGTCTTGGAACTCTATTTGTTAATTCACTATTAAAGTGAAATTAGGAAAGTACCTATTGGTTTTTATGATTTAAAGGTAAGTTTTATTTTTTGCATGTTGATAAAAAAGGAAAATGATGAAACATATTTTCTGACAGATTTTTATAAATGTCCTTTTGTCTGTTTAAATTGGTAAAAAACAATATTATAGCTACTCTTTTTATTTTCTTAAAACAAAAGTACAAACTGTATAGATGTAAGATTGTGTTTATTGACACGTCTTCATCATCAGGACCAGCCGCCGGATGACCACCCAGAGACGATTTCCGTATCTCACACTCAGGCTTAAAGTGATGCAGTGGGGGCTGTAGAGATAGGCAGATAGGTTGATAGGGAGCTAGGTGGATAGGCTAGGTTCAGAGTAGGATTTTGTAGGTATTGCCATGGCCATGGTGGGAGGTAGTTGAGGGGGCAGTGCAGGTTTTTCTTTTTTTTGGGGGGGAAGGGGTGGGGAGGGTTGCAGGGGTAGAATGGTGTGGGTAGAGCTTCCTGCTGATTTTAAGTTTGAGTGTGAGAATGTTGGAGTGGTGTGTATACTGGATTGTTCCTTAAGGACAACCTGGACCACCAAGAGGAGCACCCACAGACAGGACATCTACAGGAGGTGAACTATGTCTTGGAACATTATTTGATCATACATAATTACAAGGTTTTTTTGTTTATGGTAAAAGTTTTATAGCTGTATTTAGGGGAAAAGTGAGAATGATAAAATGTAATTACTGAAAATTGTTTATTAATGACCTTCTGTCCTTTTAAACTGGTGGTAAACAATATTATAACCACTCTTTTTGTATTTTGAAACAAAATCTAAACTGTATAGACGTAAGACGATTGTATTAATTGACTCGTCTTCATCACCAGGACCAGCCGCAGACAGGAGGACCAGCCGGAGAGCACCCACAGACAGGAGCATCTACAGGAGGTATTTGTCTGGGAAATATGTCTTGGAACATTATTTATTAATTGTTGAAGTAAAAATTGGAAAAATTGCTGGTGGAGCTTTTTATCAATTTCAAAGTGAAAGTTAAAAAAAATATTTATGTGAAAAGGTAATATAATAAAACGTATGCCGGTATACTGACAGGTTTTTATAACTGTTATTATGGCCTTTAAACCCGACAGTAGAAAATATAGCGACTGTTTTTATTTTCTCAAGCAAAAATACAAACTGTATAGTTGCAATACGATTGTATTGACACGTCTTCATCACCAGGACCAGCCGGAGGAGCACCCACAGACAGGAGCATCTACAGGAGGTATTTGTTTAGGAAATATGTCTTGGAAAATTATTTGTTAATTGTTAAAGTAAAATTAGAAAAATAAATTTTGTGGGTTTTTTAAATTTCGTGTTAAAAGTTTGTTGGGTTTTTTTATTGGCATTTAGGTGAAAAGAAAACATAATAAAATGTATTTACTGACAGGTTTTTATCCATGTCTTTATGTCCTTTTAAGTGGTAGTAAATAATATAACGAGTCTTTTTATTTTCTGAATCAAAAATACAAAACTGCAGCCCATAGATGTAAGATGATTGTATGAATTGATAGGTCTTCATCACCAGGACCAGCCGCGGACAGGAGGACCAGCCAAAGGAGCATCTACAGGAGGTATTTGTCTGGGAAATATGTCTTGGAAAATGATTTATTAATTATAAAGGTAATATTTGAAAAAAAAGTTCCATTTTTTTAAATTTCAAGGTGAAAGTTTGTTTGGGGGAGAGGGGGGAGTTGCATTTATGTGAAAAGGAAAAATAATAACATGTATTTTCTGACAGATTTTAATAAATGTCCTACTGGTATTTTAAACTAGTAGTAAAAAATATAAATAATTGACTCTTTTTATTTTCTGAAACAGTTACAATAATTGTATAGAATCAAGAGGATATTAATAATTGACACGTCTTCATCACCAGGACCAGCCGGGGACAGGAGGACCAGCCGGAGGAGCACCCACAGACGGGAGCATCTACAGGAGGTATTTGTCTGGGAAATATGTCTTGGAACACTACTTGTTTATTTATTATTGAAGTAAAATTAGAAAAATACCAATTGGTTTTTCTGATTTAAAGTTACAAGTTTTAATTTGGCATTTAGGTGGAAAAGGTAAATGATAAAACATATACTGACAGATTTTTATAAATATGTCTTTTTAAACCGGTAGTAAACAATTTTATAGCGACCCTTTTTCTACTTTGAAAAATTTACAAATTATACAGATGCAAGTTCTTAAGAAAAAATAAATAAAGGAAAAGTTTTTAAACATATGTGCTGACAGATTTTAAAAAATATTGGCCCGTCCTTTTAATAAGTGCTATGAAAGGCAGATTTTAGGAAAATCTGTAGTTGGCACTTAAATGAAAAAATTGCCTCGTTAAAATACACACCATCAAAAACTACCACTATTTCTTATAGCTGTTGGAAGAAGAATGCCTTTGTAGGATCATTCCTTTTTTTTCTTTTTCTCTGTAACTTGCAGCTATGTACATTGTCTTTATTCAAATTTAGTAACTGAAGCTACCTTATATATTTTTCTTAGAAAGATGTCAAGCCAACAGTTAACAGCTACCAAAGAAGCAGATACCATGCCCTGACAGGAAGGACCTTCTACTCACCCTGGATGGTAACATCCCCGCGCTGCACAGGGCATCCAGCCAAATGAGTGCTGTGCTAACATGATCAAATTGTGCCAATAGCGCTGTGAAAATTTTTTTCTTCAATTAGTCATTCAAGAACTAACAGACAATTGCCAGGCATCAAGAATCCTTCAATATGCAGCTACTCTTGAATAGACATGTCAATTCCTCCAGATGACTACCATGGACTACTTTAACAGTTGGCTGTTTTATTTCTCTCATGTGAAATTGTGTTTATGGCATGGCATCCTTCAGTCTCAGGATACTATGGATCTGCGCCGTAGATTTCAGGTTCGAGAGCAGCGTTTGCTGTGGCTGAACAGGTCCACACAGAATGGCAGTCCTTGTAGCCATGGCTGCACTTGGGAATGGTGTCTTCCTGCGTTGGTAGCCTCTGGCTGTTCTTTCGGTGATGGCATTTGTCTTCAGCTGCCTGTCGCAGTCGGGCTTCACCTCTAATGAGACCAGCTCCCAGTGTCTCCCACCTAAGAGCCCATATCAAGTGATTTCATATCTCGCTTGCACACATCTTTGAAGCGAAGTGCGGAGGCCAGCTCACCATACAATAAATTGTGTTGATAGTGCTGTAAAAACCAGCAAAGACTCAAGAAAACAATGTTCCTTGTATGATGTCCAGATGGAGATTTTGTAATGAAGCTACTTAGAAACATTGTCACTGATATAGAATGATAAGAGGTTTTGTTCCTTACTTTCAATGCAAACTTTGGTGACAACAGAAGGTCTAGCCACTTTTCTGGTCAAACAGGTCTCACAGTGCTCTGTTGCTACGATTTCCGTATATCACACTCAGGCTTAAAATGATGCAGTGGGGCTGAAGAGATAGGCAGATAGGTTGATAGGGAGCTAGATGGATAGGCTAGGTTCAGAGTAGGATTTTGTAGATATTGCCATGGCCATGGCGGGAGGTAGTTGAGGGGGCAGTGTAGTTTTTTTATTGGGTTTTTTTTTTTGGGGGGGGGGGGGTTGATGGGGTAGAATGGTGTGGGTAGAGCTTCCTGCTGATTTTTGAGTTTGAGTGTGAGGTTGTTGGAGTGGATTTTTTATTCTGTAATATTTCTTGCACTTTGCTGGTGCTGTTAATGTTAACTGACTTGATCAAATTGGGTCGATAGTGCCGGAAAACACCTACTCAATCAATCATGACTTGATCAAAAACAAATAAACAAGCGCTGCAAGGTGTTAGTTTGGCCTTTATCCTTCTGTGGTAGACGTTCTGATACCACCAGTATTTTCTTAACTTGAAGTTTGGAGTTGTGAAAAGTTTGAAGTCCACTGATTCAACAAAATTGAAAGCCTTTAGAGCGCAACAAAATATTTTTTAAACATAACGAAAAGCTTGTTTACTGTAAGAAAAATGGTTCAACAGCCAATGTGTATATACTCAGGTCTTCATGTTTTTGTTGAAGATTTACTCCAGCCCCTCTTTGTAAAAGCTTTGGAACTTTATTCTGATCCCTGCTTGTTAACCTGTTAGAACTTTACTTCGACCCCACATTCCTTGACTTAGCTCCAACCCCTCTTGGTGACCCTTTAGTAGGACTTATTAACATAGTTCCAACCCCTTATTGTTGATTATTTAGAACTTTACCTTTGGTCCGACCCCACGTTGTTAATCCTCAGGACTCATGTCTTGACTTAGCTCCAACCCCTCGTTGTTGATCACTTAAAACTTTTTCTTTTGTCATATATCTGTTTTTGAATGAAGGCTCATTGAAAACGCTCGTGTCATCTTTGTTTTCACTCTTCGATCATTGCAGTGCTTTATTAACTAACATACCAAATACCACTCTTCACAAGTTACATTTTCAAAATCAAGCTGCAAGGCTAGTACTACAGAAAAAAGAGGAATCACATTACTCCCATCTTAAGAACGTTGCATTGGCTCCCTTTGTCAGCTAGAATAGCATATAAAATTACAATATTATATCATAAATGTGCCAATAATAAAGCTCCCTCATATATCAGTGATCTCATCCAAATTTATGCTCCAAACTCTAGATCACTAAGATCAGGCGATCAGTATCTTTTAAGAGTCCCAGAAAGGGAGGTAAAAAAAATTAGCTGAAAGATTTGGAACTCTCTTCCCCAACCCTTGAGACATACCGCATCTGAGTCTAAATTTAAAATATCTTTAAAGACACATTTAATGAAATCATCATGTCAGTAGATTCATGTTCAGTACAAGGTTTATATAAATGACTATGTATCCATTTATGTATTGTGCGAATTGCATAGTTTATATTATTTTATTATGTATTTGTATGTGCTCATTTTGTAACGTGTGATAAGCAAGTAGATGTGTGTGCGTGTGATTGTGTGCGTGATTGTGTGCGTGATTGTGTGCGTGATTGTGTGTGTGTGTGCGTGCGCGTGCGTGCGTGCGTGTGTGTGTGTGTGTGTGTGTGTGTGTGTGTGTGTGTGTGTGTGTGTGTGTGTGGGTGTGTGTGGGTGTGTGTGGGTGTGTGTGTGTGTGGGTGCGGGTGCGTGCGCACGTATGTGAGTGGGAAAATAGTTTGTACATGTAAAGCGCCTAAAGCTGTGTTCACACGGGAGTGGGTGCTATAGAAATTATCAGCATTGTTATTATTATTCTGACCCCACGTTGTTGACCCTCAGGCCTCATATGTTTTGACATCAGTCTTCCCCCTCTTTGTGACTCTTTTGAACTTTACGTTTAGTCCGACCCCACGTTGTTGACCCACAGGACTCGTGTCTTGACTTAACCCCAATTCCTCGTTATTGACCACTTATAACTTTGCCTTTTGTCCGACCCCACGTTGTTCACCCTCAGGACATCTTGTCTTGACTTAGCCCCAGCTATCCCACGTTGTTGACCCTCAGGACATCTTGTCTTGACTTAGCCCCAGCTATCCTTCGTTGTTGACAGTTTATAAATTTACCAATTTACCTTTTGTCCGACCCCACGTTGTTGACCCTCAGGACTCATGTCTTGACTTCGATCTGTCCCCTCTTGGTGACCCTTTAGAACTTGACCTTCAATCCAACCCCATGTTGTTGACCCTAACGACTAAGCTCCAACCCCTCGCTGTTGAATATTAAAATGTTTTCCTTTAGTCCAACCCCACGTTGTTGACCCTCAAGACTCGTGCCTTGACTAAGCTCCAACCCATCGTTGTCGACCATAGTACTTTGCCTATAGTCCGACCCCTTGTTGTTGACCCTCAGGAATCATTTCTTGACTTAACTCCAACCCCTCGTTGTCGACCGTTTATATAACTGATGATATTATAGTATTTCCAGTTTTGGACCCCTTGTGTCCGGCGCTTCGTTTCGATCCGTCCCCTCTGCGTGACTCGCTTGAGGTTGAGCTAAACCAAGTCGTTGTTATTTAGAACATCGAGTCTAGACCTAGCCCCAGCTAGGGCTAACTACATGAGGTTATAAAATTGCCAAATTACCTAATGTCCGGCAGGACGTTATTGAGACTCATGTCTCATGTCTAGCCTTCGATCTGACTACTCTTGGTGTCCCTATAGAACTTGACCTACAATCCTACCCCATGTTGTAGACGCTAACGCCTAAGCTCCAACCCCTCGCTGTTTAATAATAAAATGTTTTCCT
>NW_004797361.1:1356895-1361231 GCF_000002075.1 Aplysia californica
CGATAGTGCCGTAAAACACCTACTCAATCAATCATGACTTGATCAAAATCAAATAAACAAGCGCTGCAAGCTGTTAGTTTGGCCTTTGACCTTCTGTGGTAGACGTTCTGATACCACCAGTATTTTCTTAACTTGAAGTTTGGAGTTGTGAAAAGTCTGAAGTTCACTGATTCAACAAAATTGAAAGCCTTTATAGCGCTACAAAATATTTTCTTTAAACACAATGAAAAGCTTGTTTACTGTAAGAAAAATGCTTCAACAGCCAATGTGTATATACTCAGGTCTTCATGTTTTTGTTGGAGATTTACTCCAGCCCCTCTTTGTAAAAGCTTTGGAACTTTATTCTGATCCCTTCTTGATAACCTGTTAGAACTTTACTTCGACCCCACATTCCTTGACTTAGCTCCACCCCACCCCCACCCCCTCTTGGGGACCCTTTAGAAGGACTTATTAACATAGTTCCAACCCCTTATTGTTGATCATTTAGAACTTTACCTTTGGTCCGACCCCACGTTGCTGACCCTCAGGACTCATGTCTTGACTTAGCTCCAACCCCTCGTTGTTGATCACTTAAAACTTTTTCTTTTGTCATATATCTGTTTTTGAATGAAGGCTCATTGAAAACGCTCGTGTCACCTTTGTTTTCACGCATCGATCATTATATTAACTAACATACTAAATACCACTCTTCACACGTTACATTTTCAAAATCAAGCTGCAAGGCTAGTACTAAAGAAAAAGAAGAGGAATCACATTACTCCCATGTTAAGAACGTTGCATTGGCTCCTTTTGTCAGCTAGAATAGCATATAAAATTACAATATCATATCATAAATGTGCCAATAATAAAGCTCCCTCATATATCAGTGGTCTCATCCAAATTTATGCTCCAAATTCTAGAGCACTAAGATCAGGCGATCAGTATCTTTTAAGAGTCCCAGAAAGGGATGTAAAAAAATTAGCTGAAAGATCGTTTGCCTTCCTTGCTCCATCAGTTTGGAACTCTCTTCCCCAACCCTTGAGACATACCGCACCTGAGTCTAAATTTAAAATATCTTTAAAGACACATTTAATGAAATCATTGTAATGTCAGTAGATTCATGTTCAGTACAATGTTTATGTAAATGACTATGTATCCATTTATGTATTTTGCGAATTGCATTGTGTATATTATTTTATTATGTATTTGTATGTGCTCATTTTGTAACGTGTGAAAAGCAAGTAGATGTGTGTGCGTGTAATGTGTGCATGATTGTGAGTGTGTGTGTGTGGGGGGGGGGGGGGTGCGTGCGCACGTATGCGAGTGGGAAAATAGTTTGTACATGTAAAGCGCCTAAAGCTGTGTTCACACGGGAGTGGGTGCTATATAAATGATCTGCATTGTCGTTATTATTATTATTCTGACCCCACGTTGTTGACCCTCAAGCCTCATATGTTTTGACTTCAGTCCTCCCCCTCTTGGTGACCCTTTCGAACTTTATGTTTAGTCCGACCCCTCGTTGTTGACCCACAGGACTCGTGTCTTGACTTACCCCAATTCCTCGTTATTGACCGTTTATAACTTTGCTTTTAGTCCGACCCCACGTTGTTGGCCCTCAGGACTCATGACTTGACTTAGCCCCAGCTATCCCTCGCTGTTGACCGTTTATGATTTTACCAATTTACCTTTTGTCAGACCCCACGTTGTTGACTCTCAGGACTCATGTCTTGACTTCGATCTGTCCCCTCTTGGTGACCCTTTAAAACTTGACCTTCAATCCAACCCCATGTTGTTGACCCTAACGACTAAGCTCCAACCCCTCGCTGTTGACTATTTAAAAAAATTTCCTTTAGTCCGACCCCACGTTGTTGACCCTCAAGATTCATGTCTTCACTTAACCCCTACCCCTCGTTCTTGATAATTTATAACTTTGCCTTTAGTCCGACCCCACGTTGTTGATCCTCAGGACTAATGTCTTGACTTTCCTCTAACCCCTCGTTTTTGACGGTTAATATAACTGTGCCTTTTATCCTTTTTCACGTTGTTGACCCTCAGGACACATGTCTTGACTTCGATCTGTCCCCTCTTGGTGACCCTTTAGAACTTGACCTTCAATCCAACCCCATGTTGTTGACCCTAACGACTAAGCTCCAACTCGTAGACCGTTTATATAACTGTGCCTTTTATCCTTTTTCACGTTGTTGACCCTCAGGACACATGTCTCCAACCCCTCGCTGTTGACTATTTTAACAAATTCCTTTAGTCCGACCCCACGTTGTTGACCCTCAAGATTCATGTCTTCACTTAACCCCTATCCCTCGTTCTTGATAATTTATAACTTTGCCTTTAGTCCGACCCCACGTTGTTGATCCTCAGGACTAATGTCTTGACTTTCCTCTAACCCCTCGTTTTTGATGGTTAATATAACTGTGCCTTTTATCCTTTTTCACGTTGTTGACTCATGATTCATGTCTTGACTTAACCCCAATTCCTCTTTATTGGACGTTTATAACTTTGCCTTTAGTCCGACCCCACGTTGTTGACCCTCAGGACAACCCCTCGTTGTTGACCGTTTATATAACTGTGCCTTTTATCCTTTTTCACGTTGTTGACCCTCAGGACACATGTCTTGACTTCGATCTGTCCCCTCTTGGTGACCCTTTAGAATGTGACCTTCAATCCAACCCCATGTTGTTGACCCTATTGACTAAGCTCCGACCCCTCGTTGTTGACCATTTATATATTTTTTCTTTTAGTCCACCCCATGTTGTTGACCCTCAGGACTCATGTCTTGACTTTGGTCTGCCCCCTCTGGGTGACCCTTTATAAATTTACCTTTAGTCCAACCCCACGTTGTTGACCCTCAGGACTCATGTCTTGACTGACCTCCAACCCCTTATGTTGATCATTTAGTCCGACCCCACGTTGTTGACCCTCAGGATTCATGTACAGTGTATTGACTTAGCTCCAATCCCTCTTTGTAGACCATTTATAACTTTTCCTTTAGTCCGACCCCACGTTGTTGACCCTCAAGACTCATGTCTTGACTTAGCCTCGATGCCTCGTTATTGACCATTTATAAATTTAACTTAAGTCCGATCCCTCGTTGTTGACCCTCAGGACTCATGTCCTGACTTCAGTCCGACCCTGCTTGGTGACCTTTTAGAAATTTACCGTTTGTCCGACCCCATGTTGTTGACCCTTTATTAATTATTCATTTCTTGAATTAACTCCGACCCCTCGTTGTTGACTCTTAGGCCTCATATAATGACTTACATCTGACCGCTTATTGTTGACCCCTCAGAACACTTTTTAGTTTGTCTGAGGGAGAAGTTTCAGTGACAGCGACATGATTGAAGGTGTAAAAAGGTTGTCAGAACTGTCATTGATATTATTATGTACTAGTTATGTCAGTTTACCTGTCTTTTTGGACTTTTCAGAACCGTGCAAAGAGCTCCTTTTGTGCGGGCAGCAGAAAAACATGTTTAATAAATTTACTGTGTGGAATCTATCTTACTAGTTATTTGTTTGTATTTTTGGCTAGGTATTCATGTTCATTCCTCTTTTTATCATGAGTGATTGGAGAGCGCCCCTAGAAGTAGGTACTATAAACAAAACTGAATCGAGAGTACCGTAAAACACCTACTCAGACCAACAAACAAATAGTAGATCCAACTTCTTTCCTTTCATTCTGTCATTTCTTTCTGTCTGTCTTACTTTTTCACTCATCTGAATGGAAGTCATTTTGTTTCAAAAGGCTTCTCTTCACTCAAAGCCCCTTTTCATGATCATTTTCATTGCCATCATCAGATGTTACTTGGGGTGTTTTTTTTAACTCTTTATCTCTTCTTGGTTATTCCCAATTAATAATACCGTATGTCAAAAGTAATTGCTCTTTTTTGCATGCATGTTGTACCTCAGGGTCATATTATATATATATATATATATATATATATATTATATATATATATAGGTCTTGCACTTTATCTTGTGCTTTCTTTTTATTCATGTTTGATTAGATGTACCAGAGTCGCGTGTAGAAGTCAGGCTCTTTGCCTTGGCACTCAGTAGACTTGAGTTTGATTTTTGAATGGCAAGAGTTCTTTTTTAAAATCTTATATCTTGGTCTGTGTGCTGAGATACTGTATTCCTCTGTGTCCTCGTTGGCCATGATTGATAGGTAGGACGAGCACAGCCTGACTCAGAAATGATCAATGTCAAGTAGATGGGGATGTTGAACATTAACATTTACGAGATATAAGGTGTCTTTGCTGTGCGATAAGGTATTATACAATAATAATAAATAAATAGCATTTATACTGCGCATTTCCATTTCCTAAAAGATGCTCAATGCGCA
>NW_004797361.1:1361331-1362483 GCF_000002075.1 Aplysia californica
TGTGTGTGTGTGTGTTTGTGTACATGTGTGTAATTTATGATGATATATTTGATGTACAGAATTTAAATCCGTCTATGTTCCTTACTATGTTTTTATCCTTCACATAGCTTTAAGTTCTATTTGCGTCCCACTAACTGCCCCGCCGCGTGACCGCGTTGAATATCGTCTACTATGTAACCAGTTAGGGGTGCAACGACACGGCGAGTCCCTTTTATGTTGTATTTGCTGTGGTTTTTGTTTTTGTTTGATTTCGTGTTTTTGTTTTGTTTGTTTGATTGTGTGCTTGTTTGTTTGTGGTTTTGAGTTTTGTCGAAGGCACCATTCTATTCATTAAGTCAGAATAGGATGATTTGCATTATTTGCGTCTGTCACACAGCAATTTGTTATCAAGAAGTAATGTAATGAACCACAAAGGTCATGTGAGAATCTGCTTCATAAGAGAAAATTATAACATCCTGATCCTGTCTCCCAGCACACACACACACACACACACACACACACACACACACACACACACACACACACACACACACACAAACAAACACACAGACTAACCGTGCCCACCCCCCCGTCCCCAGGATCCCTGAGAGTGCGGGTGACACAGAGGAAGCCACGGAGACCACTCACCTCAAGGCCGATTTCGAGAAAGGTATGTCTGTTTGTTCGTGGTTGTCAGTGTGTCTGTTTGTTTGTGTGAACCCCACATTTAGTTTTGTTATTGTTGTTGTCGTTGTTTTTTGTGTTTTTTTTACACTGTTGATTTATCTACATGCATGAGAAATAATACATAACATAATATAGGCGTATATATTGTAGTTTTGTCTGAAGGCACGCGTATACACTATACCCTAGACGGTCATCTAAGCTATGATCGCCTAGACTATACCGGGGGGCTCTCGTGGCCTTAGAGGTTAAGGTGTTGGCCTCTCATTCAAAGGTCCCTGGTTCGAATCCGGGTAGCGACCGAAAAATTTTCTTATCTAAAATTGTCTCCTTTCACCTACTTTCCTGATCTCTAACAATGTTCTGTTGTCTACTTTCATTTCCACTTTCTGCCCCCACCCCTCACCTCCTTTGTCCCCTCCTCTGGGCTCCTGACTCTTTCTGCAGCCTTTCTACTGCTACTCCTTGGCTCCTCCTTACTGCTGTCTT
>NW_004797361.1:1365237-1373630 GCF_000002075.1 Aplysia californica
AGGGGGGGGCAGAGGAGAGAAAAGTAGGGAAAGGAGAGATTGAGGGATGGAGTGGGGTAGAGGAGAAGAGGTGGGGAGAGAAAGAGAGACAGACAGACAGACAGACAGACAGACAGACAGACAGACAGACAGACAGACAGACAGACAGACAGACAGACAGACAGACAGAGAGAGGGGGAGGGGGAGGGAGGTGTGGCGAGAGAGCTAGATGGGGGAGTGAAAGGGGGGGCGGGTGAGAGAAAGAGTGAGAAAGAGAACAGTTCTGTTCACCATTTACACTCCAATATTTGTCAAATTGTTGACGTATGACTTAAAGTACCATTAATCGTATGCTGACGGTACATACATTTATGGCTGAACAACATCTACCAACCTAGATGAACTTTTCCATAGTGCTGAAAATTGTTTTGTCGAAGTGAAAAAAAAATGGATGAGAAATAACAACTTGGTGTTGAACGGCAATATAACAGGAAATAACAGGAGTTTTTCTGACAGACAGTGCAAAGTCTTTTAATGAGGTTGACAATGATCACAAGAAAATTGGTAGTGCGGAAACTGCATTTTCAAGAAAAGTTAAAAACCTAGGCATCTATTTTTATTCCAGTTTGTCAATGTTGGCAGAGGTTAATCATTTGATCAGCTGCAAGTACATGTAATTAGATACGTTTTTTTAAATACCCAGCTTACCAATACTAACTACACTGCTTTATTGGTAAATATCTTAATTGTGCGCTCGTCTCCGAAGCGGATAGTCCGGTTTCGAGCCTCGATTCGAACACGGGTTTCTTTCGCCCCCTCCTGCCCACCAAGCAGTAATGGATACCTAAAATCGAGTTGGGGAAGAAAAGGCGGCGTGGAAAGGAACTGGCCACCCTACCACAGTATGCTGAAGGCCCAGGAAGTTGTCTCTCTATACAAGGCAATCCTCAATGTCCGGGTCGGATACGGGAACAACTTTTATCTTAATTGTAACAAGCCTTGATTATTGCTATTTCTTTCCCCCAGGAATATCAGAAAATGAAAAGTTGTTACATTATTTGTATTTTTATTATATTTTTATAAGAGAGAGAAGGGGGGAGAAAGAGAGAGAGAGAGAGACAGAGAGACAGAGAGAGACAGAGAGAGAGAGAGAGAGAGAGAGAGAGAGAGAGAGAGAGAGAGAGAGAGAGGGACAGAGCTGTTGATGAAACCATCACTTGCTTTTCTTCAACAGAGATAGGTTTCTCCGTCGTTCTGTGAGAGTAGAATAAGAAAAGGATTCCACCTGCACACAAGAGAGGATGTCTGCCATACCAGATGAGAAGAAAGTTGTGTACCCTTTTCTGGGTCGGTCCGGAATTCGTGTGTCCAATTTGTGCCTAGGAACTTTGACTTTTGGAGAAAATAAGGTTAGTCGTTTCGTCAATTTGTAAGTGCAAAGCCAGCCAGGTCTATGTGTCCTACAAAAGTGCTTGGGGTCAGTACTGTAGTTGACCTTACGACTTGCATTTAGTTGTTTTTTTCCTCAAAGAAGTTTTCTCCCTTACTTTTTCTCTCTACTGTCATACACAGGTCACACACACGTTCACCCTCCCATTGTCACACGGGGACATCAAATAATATGCACTATGTACACACACATACATTCTCACAAGCACTTTCCCAGGCATATATATTTTAAAAAAAATTAATAACACATTCTCAATTCCACAAGTTGTTGTTCTATAACAACACATACATTTTAGCAAAGTTGAAAATGCCTCACACTGAACTTCCTTTCGTGTTTCTTCTCACCATTTCGTCCCTTCTGCTCTACCTTCTTCCCTTCTTTATTCTTACTTTGTTTGCTGTACGCACCACGTTTATTCTATATGGCTGTGAATGCTGAACAATCACTAAAGACAGTGAAAATGAAATAGAAGCAACAGAAATGTGGTTTCTTAGGAGAATGCTGAGAATATCTTGAAAGGAAAAGAAATCAAATGAGGTAGTACTTGCTGAAGCCTTTTAGGACTCTCACTGGTAAAAACAATTTAGGAAAGGACAAGTACAATTTTTGGGACACCTGAATAGACATGAAGGTCGTGAACATCAAGCTCTCGCTGGCAAAATTGAAGGTAAAGGAGGCAGGGGCAGGCCCAGAGCAACCTACATAGATAACCTAAACAGGTGGGTAATGTGGAAAAATCAGGGTAACGTAGCTTTTTTAAGAGCATCCGAGCGAAAGAATGAATGGAGAACCATGACCACCGATGTCTGCCAGAGATCTGGCACTTGATGATGATGATGTACCACATGCAATTGTCCCATCTTCAAAGTCGCCTATCTGTGCATTGTAGAAACTCAACCACAAATGGCATCTCACACTGTTTTCTCCTGATTGTATTACAGCAGACAACGTCGTGTCCTTGGGAGAGGCACTTTTCACGAATTTCCCATCTGGCTCGGTCCTTTGGGAGATGGACGTTGAACTCGGATGTCCGGGCTCTTTAAATAACCTATTTGTGTTGAGAGTGATGTTAAAATTGTATCATTTCACGATTTATCGCAGCATTTAGGTTTGCCCGGTCAGTGCACTGAGGAGGACTCCTTCCAGATTCTGCAGCGCTTCTCCGAGTGGGGAGGAAACTTTATCGACACTGCCAACGTTTATGGCAAAGGCAACTCAGAAGCTATCTTGGGAAAATGGCTAGAAAGGTAAGTCTGCACCTTTGTGTTGTTTAGCTAAACATATAGATACATATTGATGGTTCATTTTAAGAAGCCAAGTTATTTACAATCCAATCCTCACATCGAAAAGATTGAAACATCGAGAGATCTGCCGCCATGGGAAAGCCAAAAAAATAATTTTTTAATCCCCAAAACCAAATCGATTTTAGGAAAATGTGGCACCCTGGCATCTTGAACTGAACTGTCAATATGTATTCAAAACTTGAGATGCAATAGCAATGTGGTATACAATTTGGATTATGGTGTAGCAATTCACCACGAATACGAATTCAGTGTTGTTCATTTAAGATCCCTCAGTTGTACAAAAATCGGTCCAAAACAACAACACAAATGATAATAATATAAACGACAACCACCTGTTTGCGTGCATGCATAACATTTTATTTGAGACATTTCTCTATTATAATAACAACATTTCATTCTAAACATGTTTCTCTCTAGTCTTCCCTCTCGCCACTCCTTGTTTCTCTTTTTTACAATAGAACCACAACATTTCATTCTAAACATGTTTCTCTCTAGTCTTCCCTCTCGCCACTCCTTGTTTCAGGCAGCCGAGAGACAAGTACGTTATCGCCACTAAAGTGTTTTTCGATATGGGCTGTGAGAACAACGTGAACAACCGAGGATTGAGTCGTCGACACATCACTGACTCCGTCGTCAAGAGTCTGGAGCGGCTCCGGACAGACTACATCGACCTTTATCAGGTAGCTGGGACCGTTCAAATCCACTGTTCTGTTCTTTTTTTCTGGGTTGTTGTTTTTTGTGAGTGGTAATTTAAGTGTTTTAAGGCGCTCACAACTACACAAGGCCATATGATCGTGCGGGACACTTTAAGTATTTTTCAGTTTGGTAGCAGGAGTTAATTTGGAATTTTGCCTGGCTGAAAGCCAAATCTTACTCTTATCGACTTTAGAACCACCTAGGGATATTTAACGTGCGCAACTTGAACTCAGAACATTTTTAGCCCATATCCGAGAGGGCTATGTGTTCGATCTTACCTACCCTAAGATCAGGGGTGTGGCTGAAAGACAGCAATAAGGAGCCAATGGGGCAGCAGTAGAAAGGCAGCAGAAACGATTTGGTTCAAGAAACTAGTATGCCACATTTTTCTAAAAATCGATTTGTATTGTTGTTGTAGTTTTTGTTTTTGTTTTTGTTGTTGGTGGTGGTGGTGGTGGTGGTGATGGTGTTATTGATTTCCCATGGCCACAGACCCTTCTTCTTCACACATGTCTTCGATTTGAGGATCGGACTGTGAAAAACTTATTTACAGTCCGAGCCTCACATCGAAAAGATACAGTGTGAAGGAGAAAGATGTGGGGTACCGATCTCTTCGACAAAATTTAATCCACAGATGAAATACAATGCTATTCCTGTTGTTGCTGTTATCTTTATAGTAGTAGTAGTAGTAGTAGTAGTAGTAGTAGTAGTAGTAGTAGTAGTAGTAGTAGTAGTAGTAGTAGTAGTTGTTGTTGTTGTTGTTGTTGTTGTTGTTGTTGTTGTTGTTGTTGTTGTTGTTGTTGTTGTTGTTGTTGTAGTTGTAGTAGTAGTAGTAGTAGTAGTAGTAGTAGTAGTAGTAGTAGTAGTAGTAGTAGTAGTAGTAGTAGTAGTAGTAGCAGCATAGCAGCAGCAGCAGCAGCAGCAGCAGCAGCAGCAGTTGTAATAGTATAGCATGTTGTAAAGCGCTTAACGATTTCTGTCAAGCGGAGATATCCGTTTTACAAATCTATTTGTTATTAATACTAATAATTATTATTGTACTGGGATTCTCTACTTTCTATAGCCCCATTTATGGGACGATGGGACGCCCGTAGAAGAGATACTGAGAACCCTAGATGACCTGGTGCGCTGTGGGAAGATCCGGTACGCTGGCATGAACAACGTGACGGGCTGGCAGATGCAGAAGTTGGTGGAAACATCTCGGAGACTGGGCTTAAATCCATTAGTTAGTCTACAAGTAAGTCTCTTTCGTCGGTAAGCAGTTAAAATGTCTTCAGCCCAGAAGGCAACTGTTTTGGGATTGTTGTTTTTTTTCCATTAGAGAGAAACAACTGTTTCATTCTTTTTAACAATTGTTTTTATTTTGTGTACCCTCACTTTCTTTGTTATTCCAACATAATAAATTGAAATTTTGACAAAATATATCTCGGGCTCATGCAACCGATATATATAATATAATGTTATATATTGCTGCGATTATCACCAGAAAGTACTCCCATCACTCTTTATGGAGAACTCATTGCAGAAATTGGTAAATTCAAGCGCTTTGGCGGCATTATATCCAAAACTGCAGACTGTCCTGACGGCGTCCACCAAAGACTTAAAATCCATGTATCACGTCTGATTAATTAAAAACCATATAATGGGAGTCAAAGATGATTTCATTGAAGACGAAATTTAAAATATTATATAATAGCAATGTTTGGGCCGTATTAACGTATGGTTCAGAGATACGGAAAACAAACAAAACATTTCAACGAAAATTTGTTTAATGTTTGTGAAAAATTTTCATAATAAAATGGAATGAATTTATTACAAATAACAAAGTGTTGGAAAGAGCAGGAATTGAAGATATCAGCACGACCATAACAGGAGAAGATGGAGATATTTAGGGCATGTTCTAAGAATGCCAAAGACGAAATTACCCTATCATCCATGGTATTGGAGACCAACTGGAAAAAGAAAAAGAAGAAAACCAGCTGGGAGTTAAAGAGGAACAACAAGGGATGAGGCACTCACCCAGGGCCTGGATGTGCCGAAATTGGAAAATGTGGCCAGGGTACAGGCAAGCGTGGGGTCGACTGCTCCCCGCCTTATGTACCTGACGGAATAGGGAGAGAGTAAGAAAGCAGATACCTAATAATATTCTTTATCGTGCAGCTACACTACACTTGGTCATTCTTACAAGCAATATAGAAGCGGATGGTTGGTTTACCGGTGCTCTAGTGTTTGTTTGCTTCCTCTTTCCTATCAAACATCTATCGCCCAGATCTCTTCTCCTCCTTTTTGTGTTTGCTACTCTTTTGATCTTGTAACACCAATAATCTTCGGCACTTTGCTACACTAGAATTCCAAAGCTCTATCTGCTCAGTACCTAATGTTGAGAAGCTTGAAGTTAAAATTTCTTAGTTTCTCAAAATGTCTAGCTTTTTCGAATGCTATTTTTTAATACTTTGATAAAGAATCTGAAATAATCTTACAATTTTGAAAGAACAGATTGAACATTTCGTTTCATACCTCATGGTCTTAGTAACTCAAACCGGCCCAAAAAGTCAGATAAAACTTTATAATTCTAAGGTAGCGACTTTCATGACCTTATTGTGTTCCAAGTGCCGTAAAACTAATAAGCTTATTACGATTTTTTCTTTGTGCAGCAACAATACAATCTGGCGTGCCGAGAGTCGGAGTATGAGGCGTTCCAAGTGTGTAAAGCTGAGGGGATTGCTGTGATGCCCTGGAGTCCTCTCAAAGGGTTTGTGCTTCTTTTTTTTTACCATCTGATCTCTATGTCTTGAAAGCAGATATATGGGTGTATGTGTGTGTGTGTTTGTATGTATTTGTGTGTATGTGTGTGTATGTGTGTGTATGTGTGTGTATGTGTGTGTGTATTTTTATATGTGTGTATGTGTGTATCTATATGTGTTTGTATGTGTGTAAGTGTGTATGCATGCGCGCGCGCGCGCGCGTGTGTGTCTGTCTCTCTCTCTCTCTGTGTGTGTGTGTGTGTGTGTGTGTGTGTGTGTATGTATGCCAGTGTGTGAGTCAGTCTTTATAAATTTCCATGAGTGTGTGTGTGTGTGTGCGTGCGTGCGTGCGTGCGTGCGTGCGTGTGTGCATGCGTGCGTGTGTGTGTGTGTGTGTGTGTGTGTGTATGTGTGTGTATGTGTGTGCTTGTGTGTGCTTGTGTGACCGTACGCTCATCCACATTCACTTTTATAAGACATAGCTTACGTTTATAGAGTCTACTGCCTAGATAAGAGAGTTAATGGGAGCAAAGTTATCTCTAGGTAAGCTCTGAAAAGAAATATGATTCTATTGAAGATTTCATTTTAAAAAGTTGTTAAGTTTGACTTGTCCAATTCTGGTCTAGCTTTTGGCAGTAGCTTCGACAATACGCCCTGACCGGTACGTACTTAAAATACCTCACATGTGGGTGATTGGCAGGTGCTCTAGTGTAGTTCGCTCCTTATTTTCTATCATACAATTTATGTCGTCCTTACCTCTCCTCCTCCTTTTTGTGTTTATTACTCTCTTATAAGACATCTAATTTTCGGCACTAATATGACCTTATTGTGTTGCAAGTGCAGTAAAACCCTTACTGAAACTTGACTAAACATTGCAGATTGAGCAGTACTGAAGACCTTCTGGGATGTTTCATCCTGGACCGTTTCAAAATCTTTCAATTTTTATCCAAGTAGTTGCCAATTCCGTACTGTTGACTGTTACTTTTGTTTCTGGATTGTATGCTTGTAGTTATGTCTTCTGCACACGTATTTCCGTTCCTTGATCTTGGTTAATCCGTAACAAAATAACATCAAAATGCTGCTGTCGTTTGGTTTATGTTGGTTCACCATTATATGTTTGTTTTTTCTTGATGCTACAATGATATTTCTGTTTTCTCTCTTGATGTGAAAAAAGGCATCCTGTGTTTATAGATAAGTTTATCTTTGATACTTTCATGATAATTTATTCCATTTGCTATTATGTCTGTTTCAGAGGTCTTTTCTCAGGGAAAATAAAGAGGAACTCTGTACCAACTGAAGGTCGTTTGGGTTGGGTGGCCGAAAAAGAAGAGGGAAGGCAAAGTCAGGCTCTCCCAGGCTATTCATCCTTCGATGAGACTATCTTCAAAACATTGGATGTGGTAGAAGCTATCGCCAAGAAACACAGTAAGCTTGTTCAGTTTTTCACTTATGCTTTAAGACCACAAGGGGGTCTTAGCCAATTCGATACCTTAGAATTACATCATTCTATCTGCTCAGCACCTAGTTTAAAGAAATTTGACGTGAAAATTTTAAGTTTCTTAACATGTCAAGCTTTTTCGAATACAATTCTTTAAATGTCTTGATAACGAGTCCCAATAATCTTACGATTTTGATAGAGCAGATCTAAAAACATTAATTGGTTTATGACTTCATGGTCTTAGTAACTCAAAATGACCAAAAATGTCAGATAGAACTTTGTAATTCTGAGATAGACATATGTACGCTTTGTTGAGAGACTGTCTACGTCGGAGGAAGTGAAGAAAATGTGTCATAAATGTCGAATTCCGATTTTTGTATTATTGAAGTGAATGATTTGTGATTCGAGATGCCTACCATTTAAAAATGCTTTGCAGGGAATGCCCTTCATATAAACTGTTGATAGGAACTTTTTTAAAAACTTTACTTAAAAAGCGGTTATCACTTTATGTACTTCAGCGTAAACAAAGTCTACTTCAGCCAATCAGCTACCATTTTTTCTTTTCGCATCTTTCAAGGATTTAAAAAAATACCAGATTTTTAGAGGTTCTGTGAACATTAGTTGAGCGGGTAATTTTTACTTAACAATTTAGTTCCACTGTTAGAAACACCCAGTCCTCCTTCATTTACATAATGCACACAGGTGAAAATTGAAGCATACCCGCAAACAATCACACACACACACACACACACACACACACACACACACACACACACACACAC
>NW_004797361.1:1374746-1379875 GCF_000002075.1 Aplysia californica
CACACATTCACATGCAACATCAAGTAGATCCATATCATCTTCTATCAAGTAGATCTACGTCAGTTCTGTTGCTCCTTGGCTTGATGGCTCTGGTTATGTTCTTATCTCTCCATCAATTTTGTTGTGGGTGGTTGGAGGGCGCCACTGGTGGGTCTTACTTCTTTCCTGTCCCTCGGTTGTTTCTGTCTATCGCTCTTACTTTTCTCCAGTACTATGTGGTCATTGTTGTGTCGATGCCCTTCATACTTCTCTTTACTCAAACAAATAGACACAACGTAATTTATGTTCTCACAACACAACTATACCTCCAGTTATGTTCCCTCTCTCCATCATTTCTGTTGACATAATTATACCTCCCGTTATGTTCTCTCTCTCTCTCTCTCTCTCTCTCTCTCTCTTTCTCTCCATCAGTTCTGTGGTCATGTGACACAATTATACCTCCCGTTGTATCCCCAGGTCGCAGCATGCCCCAGGTTGCTCTCCGCTGGCTGCTTCAAAAAGATGTGGTGACGTCAGTGATCATCGGAGCTCGAACTCTGCAACAACTGGATGACAACATGGGCGCTGCCAACGGTTGGGCTTTGTCTCAAGAAGAGGTGAGTACGCTGTGGTTTTCTTTTCAAGTCAATAAGATGAAACATGTATTTTGAAATACTGCCGTCTAAATGATAAAGGCATCATAAAGCGTGTATTTTGAAACGGTTTACTTCGTCTGAAGAAGAGTTGGGTACACTGTGGTTTTCTTTTTCAAACCAACGAAAGTAAACACTTGTATCTTAAAACTCTTAACATTGTCTGGGGGCTCTTATAGCCTAGAGGTTAAGGTGTTGGTCTCTCATTCAAAGGTCACGGGTTCGAATCCGGTTAGCGACCGAACATTTTTTTCTCTAAAATTGTCTTCTTTCATCTTCTTTCATGCTCTCTCACAATGTTCTGTCGTCTGCTTTCGTCTCCTCTTTCTGCCCCCACCCCCTCACATCCTTTGTCTCCCTCCTCAGGACTCCTGGCTCTTTCTGCAGCCTTTCTACTGCTACTCCTTGGCTCCTTCTTACTGCTGTCTTTCATCCACCCTTATCTTCTGGTAGGAAAGATCTACAACTCACCTTCTCGGACAAGGCTGAAAAATCTCGGAGTCCCGTGCGCAAGTTGCGCGCTTGAAAGATCCCTTGATGGTCTAAAATCGATAAGAGTATGCTTCGGCCGCCACCCGGGCAAAATTCAAAATTTCCTATGAACTGTAAAAGTTTAATGTGCCCCACGCGCTCATATGACCGTATGGAGTTGCGAGCGCCGTAAAACACTTAACCCCAAAAAATAATAATAACTTTGTCTAAAGAAGAGTTGAATACACTGTGGTATTCTTTTCAAGTTAATGGGATGAAACGAGCTTTACTTTGTCTAGGTCTACACACTAAAGCAACGGCATCTGTTGTGTCGCGGTTAGGTGGTATGCTATCGCACGCAGTAGACAAGAGGTCGATTCCCGAGTGGGGTAACATTTTTATCGAGTGTTGGGTATCACGGTGGTCTTTCTGCTTGGATGCTGTATCCCTCTCAGCCTGGGTTGATCTTGACAGGCAGGGCCAGAACCGCGCCTCATAAATGGCTTGAATTGAGTCGATGGGGGTGCAAAAAATGCCGACATTAAAAAAAAAATTTAAGTAACTTGGTCAACACGGACAAACGCAAAGTACAAATCAGGCTCGGGTTCCAAATATTTTAAAAAAATCATTTTTGTCCCACTCATTCTCAGTTCTTTACGTTGGCAAGGCACTTGAGAACTGACCTTCAGTATGACCTGTTTTATGTCCGTAAAGGGCGTTAGAATTTTAGGAAACGTTTGCTATAACAATTACTTATATATCTGTGTTGATTTTAAGCTGGTGCTCGGGTGTGGTTTGCACCTTTAAAAAAATTAAACATCTATCATCGTTATCTGTCCTCCTTCTGTTCTATGTACCTTACTCTCTAGTAACATCACCAATCTTCGACACGATATAAACTATTTGTGATGCATGTGAAGTAGATCTCTTACTAAAACATCAAAAAAGAAACCCAACCCGTACATCTCTCCACAGTGAAAGCGTATTAGTGGCGTCGGTGGCCTAGTGGTTAGGCTACTGGACTCGTAATCGTGAGGTCGCCGGTTCTGGTGTTCGAGCCGCGTGCCCGACGTTGTGTCCTTGGGAAAGGCACTTTACACAAATTTTCCTCATTTCATCCAGGTGTGAATGGGTACCCGGCCATAGACAGCGAAAGAACTTGTCAGTATGTTAGTGTTTTAGCTCCTATAAATTGCTGCTTGCGCTGTATGCTTCCCAGGAAGTTGAGGTTGTTTCAGAAAGCTCTCAAGTCTACTGGGGTAATAGTATAGTTTGTGAAACGCATAGAGCTTGCTGTTTAGCGGGGATTTGCGCTATACAAATGCTATCTATTATATTATTATTATTATTATTATTATTATTATTATTATTATTATTATTATTATTATTATTATTTTATTTTTGTAAATTATTATTATTATTGTTATCATTATCATTATTATTATTATTTGTCCTGGATTTTCTACCCCCCAGATGCAACAACTTGACGACGTGTCTCAGCGACCTCTGCCCTACCCCTATGAGTTTGTCTTCCAAATGAACAAAGACCGCTACAACAGCTCCATTAGCAATTACCACGTTCAGTCTCAGTAAACCTTGTAACGCCAAATTACGGAGCGTTTCTTGGATGCAGAAAATGTTGATATTTTGTTCAGTCCTGCAAGTTTTATCCGGAATGTATGTATACATGATAAAATGTCTGCTTGTATCTTACGATTCAATGAAAATTTGTGACGGTTTCTTTTATAGACTGATAAGTTATTCTGCTTGAAGACATGAAGAAATGTTCGGTGTATATGGATTAGTTCCACGGCCTGCATTGTAGACTGCATCAGGTTATGCTCTTACAGGTTTGTTGAGGTATGTCTATTGTCCAGGCTACTTCACAAATGTCAGCGGCGTGTTACAAGTATGCTGTTAGTTCTTACAAACTTCTGTTATGTTGAGGTAAATATATACACTCCTGTTCTTAACTCGTATTTAATGTTAATAAATGGTGCCATTGTACTCGACTAGTTTCCTGTACATTTCTTCATTTTAAATCCTAAGCAAGTTACCAAAACAGTAAAAATCTGTTTTAACACTGAATGCCTGCTTTGTTCTTTTCATTTGTGAATGGGATTTCTGTTTGTATCAGCGATATAGAAACATCTTAGTATTATGATTTTTTCTTTCTGTATCTGTCTGTGAGTTGAACTGTCACCCTTTGGTTTGAAGCAATAGTAGAATTATGATTGTTTACTTATATAAACTTTTAATTATTGTTTTGTTCATTGCATGGTCATCGACGAGTCATTTATGCATTGTTAATTAAAAGGCGGGGGGGGGGGAGGGGGTCTGGTGAGCTAAACAAGTTTTTATTCACTGACCTTAATAAATGAATTTAGCAAAGAAAGACTCAATGCCAAGGTGCGAAATGATTTGGGGTGTTATTCATGACATATATCCCTCATTATCATTGTGATGGCAGCCATCTTGAAAATAAACACAAATCTTAAATTCCTAATAGCTCAAACACTTATCAAGATATTCTTCTTTCCAAGAAAGGAATGGAAAGACAGGACCTATATTGAGGGAATAAGGCGACGATTGTTTTATTTGGTTGTTTTCATGGATGTAGCATGACTTTAAATTTCATGATGTAAAAAAGTGTTGAAAATACACTCCCAACCTAATATAAATGCTCATGCCCCCAGTCGTATACAAAGAAAGATTAAAATAACTAACTCATTACCTAGACATAAGGATAAGCTATCACTGAGCCAAATTCCAAGTCTATAGCGCAATAAGTAAGCGAGATTTTAGGATTTTTGTGGCATGCTATCCATGAAAAACACACTGCAGGGAAAATGGTCATTAAAGTCAAAAAGACCTAAAGTGATACTATTAGAGCCATATGAAACCAAATTTCACATACAGCATGCTTATCTCAGCAAAATAATAATATACCGGATTTGATACCCAGACACATTCAGGTATTCACTGGTGCAAAAACCTCAAAAACGGATATTTTGACTCAATTTTCAGCTGAAGTCTCCGACCCGGCCGCAGAAGAATTGCTACTCCTGATGAATGGTTTGGGAGTTGAGAAATAATTGCTGTAGCTCTTTATCATTTAACTTCCTCTTTTCCATATGAATCAGATTTCACTTTTGGAAACAGAAATTTTAGTTATATTATTATATTGCATGTAACTTAAGGTATTATTATTTGTTTAATGTACATGAGTCTGAGAACGGGGCGTTTTCGAGTTTTATTTACAGACGTTTGATAACCAAAGCAATATCAATTTTGTCTTGGGTTCCAGTTCCAGCTGTTCACTAGGTCTTAAAATTGTACTTCTTCAATCAGATATTACTATTTCCTCTTTCCCCCATTAAAAGGTGGCGTCAAAGACACATTCTGGCCATTTTGTATATTTCGTGTGGCCACTCCATCTGACAGGTTATTTGAGGGTGCCTTTGGTAACTCCTACTTTTTAATCATCCCTCATTTCTTTCTTTCTGTTTGTCTACAAGTCCTACTTCACTTCTTTCTCTCCGTTCGTCATTCTCTTTTCCTGAGCTGTTTGCAGAAACTGTGTCAATGTGTGTCTCGTTTACTCTACTCGACCTCTTTTTTGTGTCAAACGGAACGTACACCAGTACATGATTGTAAATGTTTGACACCCTCATGGGCACAATCTTAGATCTTTCTGAAGACGGACTTCTTCAGCTCTCACAATCAGGGCTGAGAGTAACACAGCACCCTTAGCAGGGAGACGGAGATATTGATACGATATAATGCCGTCACCTCTGAGGAATCGAACTTACATCCACTATACTACTTACTTGCTTGCTTGGAGAATAGGCATCATTGCAGGCAGCACAATGCCATAGCAGCTTCTCCCTCGTCTCCAGGATCCATGAAAGGGTCTGCTTGCTGGTCGGGCCAAGTTATCACATGAAACTGCAGCGAGCACCTTGCACATCTCTGTGATTGACACAAATACAGATGACGTATTTCCGCCATCTATTTTTGTCCCGT
>NW_004797361.1:1381741-1390404 GCF_000002075.1 Aplysia californica
TCTTTCTCTCTCTCTCTCTCCCTCTCTCTCTCTCTTTCGCTCTCTCTCTCGCTCTCTCTCCTTTCTCTCTCTCTTTCTCTCTCTCTCTCCCTCCCCCCTACTAACTGACGTCCCCTATTAGGACATTAAATCAATTAGTACTTTAGAAATTAAAATGTACCAATAATTTGTGAGTTTTGAGTTCAACTTCAAATTACATGTTTGTATTTAGGTGTCTCTCAAAAAAGGCCCCTGGTCATGTCGAGTAATGAGTCTTAAAATTAACCAAAGACCTGAATATTTGCTTGTTAAATCAATTCAACTGAGAACAATTTATGATATTGGTTGCTTCGTGTCCCTGACGGTGGAACCTCTCTTTTAATAGGTTGCATTCATCTTTTTCTTATCACACTAATATTGGAATAATGGAAGTTTTAATTGGTCAAAAATTGGACACAACCATGTGAAGAACATCTCCTGGAAGGATAAAAATGTCCTTTCTTTATAACATGCTACAATTTGTTTCTTCTACTGCTTGGCTTATTTTGATAGAACGTGGTGAATTCAAAGATACGCTTATACCAGTATTTGATATTTTAAGTTCTCAAACATGAAGTCATTCTTAATATTATTGACCCAGGAAAGATCTTTGTTTTGCAAAAATTTAGTTTACAAAAAATGCATAGTATCAAGGTTGTAAAAAAGTGAACATTTTAAACTCATAATTTTGCAGACAGATTTTTGTAAATGTTTGTCCATCCTTTTAACCAGTAGTAAGAAAAGTTGATGTTTGGAAAATCTGTATGTGGCAGATACATGAACAGATTTTCTCCATAGCGATATAGAACATAATACTCAATCGAAAATCAATATGGGGGCTCTCGTGACCTAGAGGTATAGGGTGTTGGCCCCTCATTCGAAGGTCCCAGGTTCGAGTCCGGTTAGCGACCGAAAAATTTCTTCTCTAAAATTGTCTCGTTTCACCTCCTTGCCTGCTCTCTAGTAATGTTCTATCGTCTGCTTTCGTCTCTTCTTTCTGCCCCCACCCCCTCCCCTCCTGTGCCCCCTCCTCTGGGCTTCTGACTTTCTGTAGCCTTTCTACTGCTTCTCCCTGGCTCCTTCTTACTGCTGTCTTTCAGCCACACCCCTTATCTTCTGGTAAGAAAGATCTGCACCTAGCCTTCTCAGACAAGGGCGAAAAATCTCGGGGGGCCCATGTGCAAGTTACGCAAGTTAAAGATCCCTTGGTGGTTCACAATCGATAAGAGTAGGCTTTGACCGTCACCCGGGCAAATTTCAAAATTTCCTACCAACTGAAAAAGTTTAATGTGTCCCGCGCGCTCATATAACCTTAAGCAGTTGTGAGCACCGAAAAACACTTTTTTTAAAACAACCCAAAAAACCCACACCAAAACCCCCCAATATATTGCCATTTATTATGGTCGATGGGTGGGGGGGGGGGGGGGGGGGGTGTAAATGACAGAACCTTCTCGTTTCCTTTCCCCTGTAGTTTGTGCCTGTCTGTCTTATTTTTCCCCTTCATTTTGATAATTGTTATTGCCTTGGATGTGCTTTTCTTTACTTATACTCTAAAGTTTAATTAATAACTAATTTGACTTCAAATTTATTTTTCACAGAAAGCCAGCACCCACATGAGAAGCCAACAGCTGACAGTCACCCAAGAAGCTGACACCCTGCCCAGACAGCACGGACCTTCCACTCACTCTTTGACAACCAGCCAGACGAATACTGCCACAGCTACTCTGAAATAGACTTCTGTCAGTTACACCAGCCACGATAACTGGCAACTATAACAGCTGACTGTGCACTTTGATTTCTCAAGCGTGTGTGAAATTGTGCGGATAGGGCTGTAAAAACATGGACTCAACGCCAGAAACATTCTTTGTATGATGTACTGTTTCAGATATTGTACAGAAGCTGCTTCACTATATGAGATCACTGAACTAGAAAGATGACGAGGCAATTCTGTCCCTTTCCTTCAGTTCAAAGTTTGGTGACATCGGACGGTCTGTTCACTTCTCTGGTCCAACAAGTATCAAAGTGGTCTGCTTCTACGATTTCAGTATATCACACTCAGGCTTGAAGTGACGCAGTGGGGCTGTAGAGATAGGCAGATAGATTGATAGGGAGCTAGGTGGATAGGCTAGGTTCAGAGTAGGATTTTGTAGATATTGCCATGGCCATGGCGGGAGGTAGTTGAGGGGGCAGTGTAGGTTGTTGTTTTTTTGTGGGTTTTTTTTTGGGGGGGGGGTTGGGGGGGGGGGGGGTTGCAGGGGTAGAATGGTGTGGGTAGAGCTTCCTGCTGATTTTGAGTTTGAGTGTGATGATGTTGGAGTGGCGTGTATACTGGATTGTTTCTTAAGGACCACCTAGACAACCAAGAGGAGCACCCACAGACAGGAGCATCTACAGGAGGTATTTGTCTG
The DNA here is from genome assembly GCF_000002075.1 of Aplysia californica. Taxonomy (NCBI): domain Eukaryota; kingdom Metazoa; phylum Mollusca; class Gastropoda; order Aplysiida; family Aplysiidae; genus Aplysia; species Aplysia californica. The sequence continues at coordinate 1,384,168 of NW_004797361.1, forward strand.
GGAAATATGTCTTGGTGTTCATTATTATAGTTTTTCGAGTTAAAGGTAAAAGTTTTATTGTTGCATTTAGGTGGAAAGGGAGAATGATAAAATGTATTTTTACTGAAAAGTGTTTATTCATGTCCTTCTGTCCTTTTAAACTGGTGGTAAACAATATTATAACAACTCTTTTTTATTTTGAAACAAAAATGCAAACTGTCTAGACGTAAGTCGATTGTATTAATTGACTCATCTTCATCACCAGGACCAGCCGCGGACAGGAGGACCAGCCGGAGGAGCACCCACAGACAGGAGCATCTACAGGAGGTATTTGTCTGGGAAATATGTCTAGGAAAACTATTTATTAATCATTAAAGTAAATTTAGAAAAAGAGCTATTGGTTTTGTTATTTCAAGGTGAAAGACTTGTTTTTGCATTTTGGTGAAAAGGAAAAATAATAAAGCATATCTCCTGACCCGTTTTTATTAATGTCTTTTCTGGCCTTTTAACTCTTTAACCATGCAATTTACAATCACGTTTCCGTGTAATTAACTCATCAATAAAGCATTACGCAGATGTAGAAGTCATTTATCTTTGACTTCCGGTTCAAACTAAAGGTTTGTTAGCTCATACTTTTTTATATTCGGCTCGTACCATAATACAATAATGACTTCGCATCGGACGGTGGTACTGTCCAGCCATAGCTATGGACCTCGACTGCCGGACGCTGCCACTGTCCAAACATAGTTAAAGAGTTAAACCAGTAGTAAAAATATTATATCCCCCCTTGTATATTCTGAGACAAAAATACAAACTGTATAGATTCAATACGATTGTATTAATTGACTCGTCTTCATCACCAGGACCAGCCACGGACAGGAGGACCAGCGGGAGGAGCACCCACAGACAGGAGCATCTACAGGAGGTATTTGTCTGGGAAATATGTCTTGGAACACTATTTCTTAATTTATAATTAAAGCAAAATTTAAAAAATACCTGTAAAGACTTCTCTGTTGACATCCACCGCATGGCGCTCATATGACCTTATGCAGTTGTGAGCGCCGTAAAATCTCTACAAAAAAAAGAAAAAAGAAAAATGTCTATTGGTTCTTCTGATATAAAGGTAAAAGTTTTATTTTTACAGTTAGGTGAAAAGGGAAAATAATAACAGGCCTACATATTTACTGACAGATTTTTATTAATGTCCTTTTAAACCAGTAGTAAAAATATATCAACTCTTTATTTTCTGAAAGAAAAATGGAAACTATAGATGTAAGACGATCGTATTAATTGACACGTCTTCATCACCAGGTCCAGCCGTGGATAGGAGGACCAGCCGGAGGAGCACCCACAGACAGGAGCATCTGCAGGAGGTATTTGTCTGGGAAATATGTCTTGGAACATTATTGATCAATTTCTAACTTATATTTTTACTTTTTCTTCCTCTGTTGCAAATTGAGTCGATAGGGCCTACTCAATCTTTCAATCAATCCACTGTAGCTGTTAAGCCACGAAGGGAGATGCAGTTTCCTATGGTAGGCCAGCTGCACAGCTCTTTCAGTTCGGATATTATGATTTATCAGGGTTTCCTTGACAACCTCAGTCCATCTTTTACGTGGCCTTTCTCTTTCTTTATAGCCTGAGTGCTTGGTGTTATAGGTTTTTTAGGCTGGCTGGCTGGCTAGGTAACATACATAACAGGTGGCCAGACCTCATTGTTCTGTCTTTCTATGAAATGCAGGCAGGTGTCCCTGTGGAAATAGCATAATGTATTAATTATGGCAGTAAAATTAGAAGAAAAATTTTTTATTAATTTTTTTTTTCAAGGTGGAAGGGTTTTTAATGCATTTCGCAGAAAAGTAAAAATAAAAAACGAATTTACTTTAAGATTTCTATTGATGTCCTTTTAAACCAGTGGAAAAATATATCAACTCTTTATTTTCTGAAACAAAAATGGAAACTGTAGAGACACGAGACAATCGTATTAATTGACACGTCTTCATCACCAGGACCAGCCGCGGACAGGAGGACCAGCCGGAGGAGCACCCACAGACAGGAGCATCTACAGGAGGTATTTGTCTGGGAAATATGTCTTGGAACATAATTGATCAATTACTTAACTTTTACTTTTACTTTTTCATCCTCTATTGCCTTTATGCATAGAGGGGAGATGCAGATTTCTATGGTAGGCCAACTCCGCAGCTCTTTCAGTTCGGATATTATGATTTATCAGGGCTTCCTTGACAACTTCAATCCACCTTTTGTGTGGCCTTCGTCTTCCTTTATAGTTTGAGTGCTTGGTGTTATAGGTCCTCAAGGCTGGCTGGCTAGGTAACATACGTAATAGGTGGCCGTACCATTTTGTTCTGTCTTTCTATGAAATGCCGTCAGATGTCCCAGTACAAATAGCATTATGTATTGATTATTGAAGTTAAGTTAGAAAAATAAATTTATTTATTTTTTAAACAATTTTCAAGCTGTGTAAGACTTTTAACTGCATTTCTCTGAAAAGGAAAAAAAAACGTATTTACTTACAGATGTCTATTAATGTACTTTTAAACCAGTAGTAACTAACAATATAATATCAACTCTTTATTTTCTTAAACAAAAATGCAAACTGTATAGACGTAAGACAACTGTATTAATTGACACGTCTTCATCACCAGGACCAGCCGCGGACAGGAGGACCAGCCGGAGGAGCACCCGCAGACAGGAGCATCTACAGGAGGTACATGTTTTTTTTTTGTTACAGGTAAAAGTTTTATTGCTGCATTTAGGTGGAAAGGGAGAATGATAAAATGTAATTACTGAAAAATGTTTTTTATTAATGACCTTCTGTCCTGTTAAACTGGTGGTAAACAATATTATAACCTCTCTTTTTATATTTTGAAACAAAAATGTAAACTGTATAGATACAATACAAAATGTATTAATTGACACGTCTTCATCACCAGGACCAGCTGCGGACAGGAGGACCAGCCGGAGGAGTACCCACAGACAGGAGCATCTACAAGAGGTATTTGTCTGGGAAATATGTCTTGGAACATTATTTGGTAATAGTCGAACCTGTGTAAGACAGCCACCCATTGTCGAGGAGAAAAGTGGCCGTATAAGACAGTTGGTGTCTTGGGCAGGAGTGATCAAGATGAAGAAAACAAACTGTCCTTTCTGAGGTCTCTCGAAAGTAGCTGCATTGTTGTTGTTGTTATTGCTGTTGTTGTTGTTTTCGCTGGGGGTGGGGGGTCCTTTTTTTTTCTTTTGTTTCTGCTTTTGTGCAAGGGCGACTATGAAACGAGACGTGTCAGACAAGGAGGACCAAGTGCAATGGTAAAACAAACTCATGGGTCGCCACCACGAGGAGAACAACCGACGCTTCTGTCACAAGTTCATGTTGACGTCCATTGTTACTTTGTTACAGACTGGGTAAACAGTGACCATTCATCTCACGATTTTTGTATGAGTTTTGGGCGGGGCTTATGGGTTATGAGGGATCACACGCTTACCCCACCAGCAGATGAAAATTTGTTACCTATTGGTCAACAGTGGGAGGGGCCTACGCAACATGATCGGTTGGAGTTGGAGGGACATTAACAACAACAACGACAGGTGTTTTAATTATGACGGCTCGCCCACAACGCCAGGGGCCAATGCACAATTTTATGACAAAAAGTAATGGAGTCACTAAGGTGGCCGTCTAAGACAAGTGTTATTGTTTGGTGTGATAGGGGTTGTGTGTTAAGATATGGTGGCCGCGGTCGCGTTGGACAGGTGCCCGTTTTACACAATTAAATTATATAGAAAAAAAGGAAGGAGGGGAAATGGAAAGTGACCATTTGTACAGGTGGCCGTCTTATAGAGGTGGCCGTCAGGGCAGGTTCGACTGTATTTGGTAATTTATTATTAAACTAAAATTAGAAAAATACCTATTGGTTTTTCTGATTACAAGTACAAGGTAAACTTTTTTTGCGTTTAGGTGAAAAAGGAAAATGATGAAACATATTTTTGGATAAATTTTTTAAAATGTCTTTGATGCAAAAATATTTTAGAGACAGTTTTTTCACAAAAAGAATATAAACTGTATGTATAGAAGTAAGACGATTGTATTAATTGACACGTCTTCATCACCAGGACCAGCCGCGGACAGGAGGACCAGCGAGAGGAGCACCCACAGACAGGAGCATCTACAGGAGGTATTTGTCTGGGAAATATGTCTTGGTGTTCATTATTATAGTTTTTCGAGTTAAAGGTAAAAGTTTTATTGTTGCATTTAGGTGGAAAGGGAGAATAGTAAAATGTAATTTTACTGAAAGTTTTTTTTATTAATGACCTTCTGTCCTTTTTAAACTGGTGGTAAACAATATTATAACGACTCTTTTTACATTTTAAAACAAAAATGCAAACTGTATAGACGTAAGACGATTGTATCAATTGACACGTCTTCATCATCAGGACCAGCCGCGGACAGGAGGACCAGCCGGAGGAACACCCACAGACAGGAGCATCTACAGGAGGTATTTGTCTGGAAAATAAATGTGGAAAATAAATGTCTTGGAACACTATTTGTTAATGTATAATTAAAGCAAAATTTAAAGAATACCCCCCCCCCCCCACCCGGGATGGTGCCACTGACTGAAGTGTCTGTAGGCCATTCCCAGGGGGGGGGGGGCATTTCTCGTTTTTATAAGAGTTTGGGCGAGCGGATGGACGGGTCCGTTAATCACGGACTCAGTCAGAGCGAGCGTGTAACGGACGGCCGTGCGAGCGGACTGTGAACCTCAAGAGAGTTCATTTTTTGGGTCCGCTCCACAATTTTACTCTCTCAGCGAGCAGACTGCGGACCTCAAGTCAGTTCTTTTTTTTTTTGGTCTGCTCCACAATTTAATTCACTTAACGGCCGGGCGAACGGACTAACTCTAGCACATGAGATACTCGACTCGATGTTAGGCCCGCCGTCTATTGTTTGTGGGTGCTTTGAAAGTCGAAAGGGACTTTGTGCTGTTGAAGCCAGAGAGGTAAGCAGAGTAAGCCCGATTCCCTGTAAAGACTTCTCTGTTGACATCCACCTCATGGCGCTCATATGACCTTATGCAGTTGTGAGCGCCGTAAAACCTCTACAAAAAAAAGAAGTTTGAGTAAAAAGGAGCACAGCAACACGGTAATAGTCATTTATTTCTTGGAAAAAGTTATACTGACACAACAACAGGCCTACGTATTTACTGACAGATTTCTATTAATGTCCTTTTAAACCAGTAGTAAAAATATATCAACTTCTTTTTTTAACCAACACAACACCATCAACTGCATGGCCAACGCAGACAAAACGTGCATCTTGCTTTAAAATGTGAATGTGAATGTGAAAGTGAAGTGAAAGTGAGAAGAATCTGCCGCGTGTGTGCATTCTCTTCACACTGTTTTCTCAACAGATTTTCAATAGAGTGTGAACAGAAAGGAAAGTGAATGTGAGGGCCATGTGAGTGTGGCCTAAGTCAATTGGGAGAAGAGAAAAAATCTGTCCCCGTCGTTTTATGCAAGAAAAATTCTGAAATTATGCAAACTGAGCCCAAAAAATGTGAAATTATGCGATTCTGTTAATTTTAACAAAGAATGGTAACGGAAAATAATCAGAAGTTCTGCAAAAAGTGATCAAATTTGCTAAATTATGCTGGGGGCATACAAACACAGGGACAGAGAAATGTGACTGTCAGTGTAAGAACATTTTCCTACCAATGTCATCAGTCACTAAAAAGTTCTTTAGCTCTTTCAGTTGGATATTACAAACAATTCGAACTCAGTTTTGGGGTAGTTTTGGACATCACCTTTATTTAATGACAAATACATGATTATGTCATAACAACCATCAACCACCATCTCTTTTCGGGTCCCCTTTTCAAGTAAATAAGATTCTTAAAATCATCACTTTTTAAGCGTCCAGTGGTTCTTTCTCTTGCTGTCACCTTCATCATCATCATCATTGTCGTCAACTTTCCCCTCTATCATCTCAAGTACAAACATCTATTTCATTTTCCTCATCATCATCATCATCATCATCATCATCATTTTCACCACCACCAACAACACACACATGATTAATATGAAAATCTATAGAGCTTGGTCGGTTGACAGCTGCACTGGTCTCCTCAGTCAGAGAATGGGTTTGCAGTTGGAAGAGGATTTCCTTTGTCCTTGACCTGACTTTGGGGTCCGCCCACAGTAACATGTTCAGCAAGACACTGTGGGAAGAACACGGGGGGGGGGGGG
>NW_004797361.1:1390504-1400494 GCF_000002075.1 Aplysia californica
TTTTAAAAAAAAAAATAACAACTGGTGTGGCCGAAGCACTTTTTTTAGTGGCGTTTTTTTTCCCCCGGGCCCCGCGGGGGGGGGGGGCCCACCGGGGGGACCCCCCCGGCGGGGGGCTTTCCGGGGGGTTTTTTTTTGGAAAAAAAAATGGGAAAAAAAAATTTTTGGAAACCTTTTTTGTTAATGTATAATTAAACAAAATTTAAAGTTTCCCCCCCCCCCCCCACCCGGGATGGTGCCACTGACTGAAGTGTCTGTACGCCATTCCCAAAGGGGGGGGGGGGGGGACATTTCTCGTTTTTATTAGAGTTTGGGCGAGCGGATGGACGGGTCCGTTACTCACGGACTCAGTCAGAGCGAGCGTGTAACGGACGGCCATGCGAGCGGACTGTGAACCTCAAGAGAGTTCATTTTTTGGGTCTGCTCCACAATTCTACTCTCTCAGCGAGCAGACTGCGGACCTCAAGTCAGTTCTTTTTTTTTTTGGTCTGCTCCACAATTTAATTCACTTAACGGGCGGGCGAACGGACTAACTCTAGCACATGAGATACTCGACTCGTTGTTAGGCCCGCCGTCTATTGTTTGTGGGTGCTTTGAAAGTCGAAAGGGACTTTGTGCTGTTGAAGCCAGAGAGGTAAGCAGAGTAAGCCCGATTCCCTGTAAAGACTTCTCTGTTGACATCCACCTCATGGCGCTCATATGACCTTATGCAGTTGTGAGCGCCGTAAAACCTCTACAAAAAAAAAGAAGAAAAATATCTATTGGTTCTTCTGATTTAAAGGTAAAAGTTTTATTTTTACAGTTAGGTGAAAAGGGAAAATAACAACAGGCCTACGTATTTACTAGCAGATTTCTATTGATGTCCTTTTAAACCAGTAGTAAAAACATATCAACTCTATATTTTCTGAAAGAAAAATGGAAACTATAGATGTAAGACGATTGTATTAACTGCCACGTCTTCATCGCCAGGACCAGCCGTGGACAGGAGGACCAGCGAGAGGAGCACCCACAGACAGGAGCATCTACAGGAGGTATTTGTCTGGGAAATATGTCTTGGAACATTATTGATCAATTTCTAACTTCTACTTTTACTTTTTCATCCTCTGTTGCAAATTGAGTCGATAGGGCCGTAAAACACCTACTCAATCTTCCAATCAATCCACTGTAGCTGTTAAGCCACGAAGGGAAATGCAGTTTCCTACGGTAGGCCAGCTCTTTCAGTTCGGATATTATGATTTATTAGGGTTTCCTTGACAACCTCAGTCCATCTTTTACGTGGCCTTTCTCTTTCTTTATAGCCTGCGTGCTTGGTGTTAAATTTTTTTGAGGCTGGCTGGCTAGGTAACATACATAACAGGTGGCCACACCTTATTGTTCCGTCTTTCTATGAAATGCAGGCAGGTGTCCCTGTGCAAATAGCAACTCTATTTTCTGAAACAAAAATGCAAACTGTATAGATGTAAGACGATTGTATTCATTGACACGTCTTCATCACCAGGACCAGCAGCGGACAGGAGGACCAGCCGGAGGAGCACCCTCAAACAGGAGCATCTGCAGGAGGTATTTGTTTAGGAAATATGTCTTGGAACTCTATTTGTTAATTCACTATTAAAGTGAAATTAGGAAAGTACCTATTGGTTTTCATGATTTAAAAGTAAGTGGATTTTTTTGCATATTGATAAAAAAGGAAAATGATCAAACGTATTTTCTGACAGATTTTTATTAATGTCCTTTTGTCCTTTTAAATCGGTAAAAAACAACAACAATATTATAGCTACTCTTTTTATTTTCTAAAAACAAAAATATAAACTGTATAGATGTAAGAAGATTGTATTTATTGACATGTCTTCATCACCAGGACCAGCCGCCGGATGACCACCCACAGAAAACACGATTTCTGTATCTCACACTCAGGCTTGAAGTGACGCAGTGGGGCTGTAGAGATAGGCAGATAGGTTGATAGGGAGCTAGGTGGATAGGCTAGATTCAGAGTAGAATTTTGTAGATATTGCCATGGCCATGGCGGGAGGTAGTTGAGGGGGCAGTGTAGGTTTTTCTTTTTTTTGGGAAGGGGTGGGGAGGGTTGCAGGGGTAGAATGGTGTGGGTAGAGCTTCCTGCTGATTTTCAGTTTGAGTGTGAGGATGTTGGAGTGGCGTGTATACTGGATAGTTCCTTAAGGACCACCTGGACCACCAAGAGGAGCACCCGCAGACAGGACATCTACAGGAGGTATTTGTCTGGAAACTATGTCTTTATGGTTTGTTTTGTTTCAGTAGAGGTTTTATGGCGCTCGCAACTGCATAAGGTCATATGAGCGCCAAGGGGTGGATGTCAAAAGAGAAGTCCTTACAGGGAATCAGACTTTCTCTGCCCACCTCTCTAGCTTCAACAGCCCAAAGTCTGCTTTACCAACGCAACTCTGAAATAGTTGGTCACAAGAGTTTGACAAACATACAAAAGAACTAGAGGAAATGACGATAGTAAGGATTGGGAAAGAAAAAGCAGCAGTTCCCTCTTGTAGGCCAGGCACCGTTATGAGTATGACATTGGTGAATCAGCTGATTTACAATTACAATTCTACTATTCATAAGAACATGGTTTATGTCCCCCCTTTGGGAATGGCCTAAAGACACTTCAGTCAGTAGCACCGCCTCAGTGGGTGAACTATGTCTTGGAACATTATTCGATCATAATTACAGGGGGGGGGGGGTTAAAGGTAAAAGTTTTATTGCTGCATTTAGGTGGAAAGGGAGAATGATCAAATGTAATTACTGAAATTTTTTTTATTAATGACCTCCTGTCCTTTTAAACTGGTGGTAGACAATATTATAAGCACTCTTTTTATATTTTGAAACAAAAATGCAAACTGTATAGACGTAAGACGATTGTATTAATTGACACGTCTTCATCACCAGGACCAGCCACGGACAAGAGGACCTGCGGGAGGAGCACCCACAGACAGGAGCATCGACAGGAGGTATTTGTCTGGGAAATGTGTCTTGGAACATAATTTATTAATTGTTGAAGTAAAATTAGAAAAATTGCTGGTGGAGCCTTTTTTCAATTTCAAAGTGAAAGTTTTAAAAAATGTATGTGAAAAAGTAATATAATAAAACATATGCCGGTATACTGACAGGTTTTTATAACTGTTATTCTGGCCTTTAAACCCGGTAGTAGAAAATATAGCGACTGTTTTTATTTTCTCAAGCAAAAATACAAACTGTATTGTTGCAAGACGATTGTATTAATTGACACGTCTTCATCACCAGGACCAGCCGCGGACAGGAGGACCAGCCGGAGGAGCACCCACAGACAGGAGCATCTACAGGAGGTATTTGTCTGGGAAATAAGTCTTGGAAAATTATTTGTTAATTATGAAAGTAAAATTAGAAAAATAAATTTCGTGGGTTTTTTTTTTTTCGTGGGGTTTTTTTTAATTTCGTGGTGAAAGTTTGTTGAAAAAAATCCATTTTTAATAATTTCAAGGTGAAAGTTTTTTTTGTGGGGGGGGGGGGGGGGCATTTAGGTGAAAAGGAAAAATAATAAAACTTTTTTTCTGACAGATTTTTAAAAATGTCCTTCTGGTATTTTAAACTAGTAGTCAAAAATATTTAAAAGTGACTCTGTTTATTTTCTGAAACAGTTACAATAATTGTATAGAATCAAGAGGATATTATTACCTGACACGTCTTCATCCCCAGGCCAGGACCATCGCAGGACAGGAGGACTAGCCGGAGGAGCACCCACAGACAGGATCATCTACAGGAGGTATTTGTCTGGGAAATGTCTTGGAACACTACTTGTTTATTTATTATTGAAGTAAAATTAGAAAAATACCAATTGGTTTTTCTGATTTAAAGTTTTAATTTGGCATTTAGGTGGAAAGGGTAAATGATAAAACATATACCGACAGATTTTTTATAAATGTCTGTCTTTTTAAACCGGTAGTAAACAATTTTATAACGACCCTTTTTCTACTTTGAAAAATAAACAAACTATACAGATGCAAGTTCTTAAGAAAAAATAAATAAAGGAAAAGTTTTTAAACATATGTACTGACAGATTTTTAAAAAAATGTCTGCCCGTCCTTTTAATAAGTGCTATGAAAGGCGGATTTTAGGAAAATATGTAGTTGGCACTTACATGAAAAAAATTGCCTCGTTAAAATATAAACCATCAAAAACTACCACTATTCCTTATAGTGGTTGGGTGGAGAATGCCTATGTAGGGTCATTCCTTTTTTTCTTTTTCTCCGTAACTTTATTTCTCATGTGTGCACTAAGTGACCATTATTCCTGCTATGTACGTTGTCTTTTTTCAAATTTAGTAACTCACGCTACCTTATATATTTTTCTTAGAAAGATGCCAAGCCAACAGTTAACAGCTACCGAAGAAGCAGATACCATGCCCTGGCAGGAAGGACCTTCCACTCACCCTGGATGGTAACATCCCCGCGCTGCACATGACATCCAGCCAAATGAATGCTGTGTTAACATGATCAAATTGTGCCAATAGCACTGTGAAACGATTTTTCTTCAATTAGTCATTCAAGAACTAACAGACAATTGCCAGGCATCAAGAATCCTTTCAACATGCAGCTACTCTTGAATAGACATGTCAATTCCTCCATATGACTACCATGGACTACTTTAACAGTTGGCTGTTTTATTTCTCTCATGTAAAATTGTGTTGATGGCATGGCATCCTTCAGTCTCAGGATACTATGGATCTGCGCTGTAGGAGATTTCAGGTTCGAGAGCAGCGCTTACTGTGGCTGAACAGGCCCACACGAGAATTGCAGTCCCTGTTGCAGTGGCTGCAATTATTGTGAGTGGTGTCTTCCTGCGTCGGTAGCCTCTGGCAATTCTTTCGGCGACGGCGTTTGTCCTCAGCTGCCTGTCGCAGTCGGGCTTCACCTCTGATGAGACCAGCTCCCGGTGCCTGTTTCCATTTGTCACGATCGCATGCCAGTGTCTCCCACCTAAGAGCCCAGCGATTTCCTATCTCGCTTGCACACATCTTTGAAGCGAAGATGGGTGTGCCCTTGCGCTCGCTTTGCGGAGGCCAGCTCACTGTACAATAAATTGTGTTGATAGTGCTGTAAAAACCAGAAAAGACTCAAGAAAACAATATTCCTTGTATGATGTCCAGAAGGAGATTTTGTAATGAAACTACTTAGAAACAATGTTACTGATATAGAATGATGAGAGATTTTGTTCCTTACGTTCAGTGCAAACTTTGGTGACAACAGAAGGTCTAGCCACTTTTCTGGTCAAACAGGTCTCACAGTGCTCTGTTGCTACGATTTCCGTATATCACACTCAGGCTTAAAGTGACGCAGTAGGGCTGAAGAGATAGGCAGATAGGTTGATAGGGAGCTAGGTGGATAGGCTAGGTTCAGAGTAGAATTTGTAGATATTGCCATGGCCATGGCGGGAGGTAGTTGAGGGGGCAGTGTAGGTTTTTCTTTTTTTTGGGGGGGGGGGGGATTGCAGGGGTAGAATGGTGTGGGTAGAGCTTCCTGCTGATTTTAAGCTTGAGTGTGAGGTTGTTGGACTGGATTTTTTATTCTGTAATATTTCTTGCACTTTGTTGGTGCTGTTAATGTTAACTGACTTGATCAAATTGAGTCGATAGTGCCGTAAAACACCTACTCAATCAATCATGACTTGATCAAAATCAAATAAACAAGCGCTGCAAGCTGTTAGTTTGGCCTTTGACCTTCTGTGGTAGACGTTCTGATACCACCAGTATTTTCTTAACTTGAAGTTTGGAGTTGTGAAAAGTCTGAAGTTCACTGATTCAACCAAATTGAAAGCCTTTATAGCGTTACAAAATATTTTCTTTAAACACAATGAAAAGCTTGTTTACTGTAAGAAAAATGCTTCAACAGCCAATGTGTATATACTCAGGTCTTCATGTTTTTGTTGGAGATTTACTCCAGCCCCTCTTTGTAAAAGCTTTGGAACTTTATTCTGATCCCTTCTTGATAACCTGTTAGAACTTTACTTCGACCCCACATTCCTTGACTTAGCTCCACCCCCCCCCCCCTCTTGGTGACCCTTTAGAAGGACTTATTAACATAGTTCCAACCCCTTATTGTTGATCATTTAGAACTTTACCTTTGGTCCGACCCCACGTTGCTGACCCTCAGGACTCATGTCTTGACTTAGCTCCAACCCCTCCTTGTTGATCACTTAAAACTTTTTCTTTTGTCATATATCTGTTTTTGAATGAAGGCTCATTGAAAACGCTCGTGTCACCTTTGTTTTCACGCATCGATCATTGCAGTGCTTTATTAACTAACATACCACATACCACTCTTCACAAGTTACATTTTCAAAATCAAGCTGCAAGGCTAGTACTAAAGAAAAAGAAGAGGAATCACATTACTCCCATGTTAAGAACGTTGCATTGGCTCCTTTTGTCAGCTAGAATAGCATATAAAATTACAATATTATATCATAAATGTGCCAATAATAAAGCTCCCTCATATATCAGTGGTCTCATCCAAATTTATGCTCCAAATTCTAGAGCACTAAGATCAGGCGATCAGTATCTTTTAAGAGTCCCAGAAAGGGATGTAAAAAAATTAGCTGAAAGATCGTTTGCCTTCCTTGCTCCATCAGTTTGGAACTCTCTTCCCCAACCCTTGAGACATACCGCACCTGAGTCTAAATTTAAAATATCTTTAAAGACACATTTGATGAAACCATTGTAATGTCAGTAGATTCATGTTCAGTACAATGTTTATGTAAATGACTATGTATCCATTTATGTATTTTGCGAATTGCATTGTGTATATTATTTTATTATGTATTTGTATGTGCTCATTTTGTAACGTGTGAAAAGCAAGTAGATGTGTGTGCGTGTAATGTGTGCGTGATTTTGTGTGTGTGTGTGTGTGTGCGTGTAATGTGTGCATGATTGTGAGTGTGTGTGTGTGGGGGGGGGGGTGCGTGCGCACGTATGCGAGTGGGAAAATAGTTTGTACATGTAAACCGCCTAAAGCTGTGTTCACACGGGAGTGGGTGCTATAGAAATGATCTGCATTGTCGTTATTATTATTATTCTGACCCCACGTTGTTGACCCTCAGGCCTCATATGTTTTGACTTCAGTCCTCCCCCTCTTGGTGACCCTTTCGAACTTTACGTTTAGTCCGACCCCTCGTTGTTGACCCACAGGACTCGTGTCTTGACTTAACCCCAATTCCTCGTTATTGACCGTTTATAACTTTGCTTTTAGTCCGACCCCACGTTGTTGGCCCTCAGGACTCATGTCTTGACTTAGCCCCAGCTATCCCTCGTTGTTGACCGTTTATGAATTTACCAATTTACCTTTTGTCAGACCCCACGTTGTTGACTCTCAGGACTCATGTCTTGACTTCGATCTGTCCCCTCTTGGTGACCCTTTAGAACTTGACCTTCAATCCAACCCCATGTTGTTGACCCTAACGACTAAGCTCCAACCCCTCGCGGTTGACTATTTAAAAAATTTCCTTTAGTCCGACCCCACGTTGTTGACCCTCAAGACTCATGTATTCACTTAACCCCTATCACTCGTTCTTGATAATTTATAACTTTGCCTTTAGTCCGACCCCACGTTGTTGATCCTCAGGACTAATGTCTTGACTTTCCTCTAACCCCTCGTTTTTGACGGTTAATATAACTGTGCCTTTTATCTTTTTCACGTTGTTGACTCATGATTCATGTCTTGACTTAACCCCAATTCCTCTTTATTGGACGTTTATAACTTTGCCTTTAGTCCGACCCCACGTTGTTGATCCTCAGGACTCATGCCTTGACTTTCCTCCAACCCCTCGTTGTTGACCGTTTATATAACTGTGCCTTTTATCCTTTTTCACGTTGTTGACCATCAGGACACATGTCTTGACTTCGATCTGTCCCCTCTTGGTGACCCTTTAGAATGTGACCTTCAATCCAACCCCATGTTGTTGACCCTATTGACTAAGCTCCGACCCCTCGTTGTTGACCATTTATGATTTTTTCTTTTAGTCCGACCCCATGTTGTTGACCCTCAGGACTCATGTCTTGACTTTGGTCTGCCCCCTCTGGTTGACCCTTTAGAACTTTACCTTTAGTCCACCCCACGTTGTTGACCCTGAAGATTCATGTCTTGACTTAACCCCTATCCCTCGTTGTTTACCGTTTATAAATTTACCTTTAGTCCAACCCCACGTTGTTGACCCTCAGGACTCATGTCTTGACTGACCTCCAACCCCTAGTGTTGATCATTTAGTCCGACCCCACGTTGTTGACCCTCAGGATTCATGTACAGTGTATTGACTTAGCTCCAATCCCTCTTTGTAGACCATTTATAACGTTTCCTTTAGTCCGACCCCACGTTGTTGACCCTCAAGACTCATGTCTTGACTTAGCCTCGATGCCTCGTTATTGACCATTTATAAATTTAACTTAAGTCCGATCCCTCGTTGTTGACCCTCAGGACTCATGTCATGACTTCAGTCCGACCCTGCTTGGTGACCTTTTAGAAATTTACCGTTTGTCCGACCCCATGTTGTTGACCCTTTATTAATTATTCATGTCTTGCATTAACTCCGACCCCTCGTTGTTGACTCTTAGGCCTCATATAATGACTTACATCTGACCGCTTATTGTTGACCTCTCAGAACACTTTTTAGTTTGTCTGAGGGAGAAGTTTCAGTGACAGCGACATGATTGAAGGTGTAAAAAGGTTGTCTGAACTGTCATTGATATTATTATGTACTAGTTATGTCAGTTTACCTGTCTTTTTGGACTTTTCAGAACCGTGCAAAGAGCTCCTTTTGTGCGGGCAGCAGAAAAACATGTTTAATAAATTTACTGTGTGGAATCTATCTTACTAGTTATTTGTTTGTATTTTTGGCTAGGTATTCATGTTCATTCCTCTTTTTATCATGAGTGATTGGAGAGCGCCCCTAGAAGTAGGTACTATAAACAAAACTGAATCGAGAGTACCGTAAAACACCTACTCAGACCAACAAACAAATAGTAGGTCCAACTTCTTTCCTTTCATTCTGTCATTTCTTTCTGTCTGTCTTACTTTTTCTCTCATCTGAATGGAAGTCATTTTGTTTCAAAAGGCTTCTCTTCACTCAAAGCCCCTTTTCATGATCATTTTCATTGCCATCATCAGATGTTACTTGGGGTGTTTTTTAAACTCTTTATCTCTTCTTGGTTATTCCCAATTAATAATACCGTATGTCAATAGTAATTGCTCTTTTTTGCATGCATGTTGTACCTCAGGGTCATATTATATAAATATATATATAGGTCTTCAACTTTATCTTATGCTTTCTTTTTATTCATGTTTGATTAGATGTACCAGAGTCGCGTGTAGAAGTCAGTATTTAATCTCTCGAGTAAAATGTCATGATCAATGGTATCGAATGCAGCCGAAAGGTCCAAAAGAGTAAGAAGACATACCTTTTTTTCATCAATATATTTTAAAATATCAGTACAGACCCTAAGTAACGCTGTCTTGGTACTATGGTGTGCCTTATATGCTGACTGATAGACTTCGCTAAGATTATTTGCTGTAATATGATGTAACAGTCTATTAGATACAACTTTTTCCAGAATTTTGGAAAGGAAAGAAAGATTTGAAACTGGTCTAAAAAATTTTAAGTTCTTTTCATCAAGTCCAGATTTTTTTCAAAAGGGGTCTAATATGTGCTGTCTTAAAGCAATTTGGTACTGTGCCTGTGAGGAGAGAATCATTTACAATTTGGGTGATATGTGGAAGAAGTTCGTGCAAACATTTTTTTTAAAGGCTGGTGGGCATGGGGCAACTTTTTGATGGACTATTTAATATGATCTTTTTGATTTCTTCTTCCGTTGCTGGAGTAAATTAATCGATGACTAGCCCTTTAAACTGATGGTAATTTGGGGCAATTGGGCACATTTTATCGAGCTCTTGTCTGATGGAGGTGATTTTTTAAAGAAAAAAAGTCTGAAAAACTACTACA
>NW_004797361.1:1401770-1403941 GCF_000002075.1 Aplysia californica
TACGGTGCTCGCAAGTGCATAAGGCTGTCCCCGTCGGATTATGCGATTGTGCGGCCGCGTTTTTTTGTATAATTCCGTAACATTTGCATAATTTTGGATTTCCCGCGTGTTTTCACGTTTTTTTTGCATTTTTCACAAAACAAGTTAACTAAACACCTCGCCGTGTGACTAAAGGGAAGTAATATCAGTAACAAGTCATTTCACTGACAAGTTGATCATTTCGCTGGTTAGAAGATCTTAAGAGTTAGGGGTTTTAGGGTTAGGGATTTTGTTCATTGAGCATGTTCAATTTTTCAATCAATCAAAAGTTGTTCTCATGTCTGCAGATGTTTCATGTGTGACAGGTGCCGATGATTTTAGTGACGTGCCAGCATCAGAGGTCCAGATGTCTTTCTTTTTTTTAGAATTTCTTTCCTCTATAGAGGTAGAAACGAAAAAGAAACATTAAATAAGAACAGAAAATGCAAAAATAAGATGCAGCCAGACGCACAAACTAATTACACCCAGAATGCATGACGGTATCTAATAGTAACCATAGTCATTGGTGGGTCATTCACCAGTAACCTTTGAGCCAGAGATAACACCTCTAGGTATCCAGGTTCTCCGTCAAAAGTTGTCTCTTGTCAGTCAGCCTTGTAGTAAGCGGGTCCGCCACGGTGAGATCTCGTCAACTGGCGAGGGAAGTCCCGGAAGACGATAAAAATAGATGGCTGAAATACGTCATCAATATTTGGGCCAATCACAGATGTGCTAGGTGCTCGCTGCAGCTTCATGTCCAGTCTTCTGGCGTTTCCACGCAGGTTACTGTCTCTCCCCAACCCTCTCCGACCAGCTAGTCTTTCCATTGTGTGTGATGTGGAGCATCCATCCTCTCTGTGGTCTTTGAACCATGATGTCAATGCTGCCACATCAACTATATGTCAGAAGAAGAGTCTAACCATCACAGCCCAAGAGCTGGTGAGCAACAGAAAATTGAACGTCTTGCTTAGATGTCTGAAAACTTTCAGTTCTCTAAAGGGAACGATTTACTAGAATTCCTATAAATTTTAAGTCCTCTAATGTGCATATTATTATTTCTCTAGAATCTATGTAAACGTCAAAATCCTCTAAAGTAAACGTTTCACTAGAATCCCTGTAAACCTACAGTAGGGGGCTCTCGCGGTTTAGAGGTTACGATGTTCGCCTCTCTTTCAATAGATCCTGGATTCGAAAGCTGACAACAACGGAAAATTTTCTTCTCTAAAATTCCACCTCCTTTCCTGCTCTCTAATCATGTTCTGTCGTCTGCTTTCGTCTCCACTTTCTGCCTCCCCTTTGCCCCCTTCTCTGGGCTCAAGTTGAGCACGTCAAAGATCCTTTGGTGGTTATAAAAATCAATAAAAGTAGGATTCAAAATCTCTACCAAACTGAAAATGTTTGTGTCCCGTGTGCTCATATGACCTTATGCAGTTGCGAGCGCTGTAAAACACTTACTTTAAAAAACACAGCCCGAAAACCTACAGTCCTCAAAAGTAAAGAGATGCTCTGGTTCCAACTTTTTAGCCATTTGAGACAGCTTTGCAAAGGTGGGAAACACGAGTTGTTCTCATCTTTGATGGACTGAGGCGCGAAAAGAAAACCAAAAAAGTGGTGGACCGCTGACAAACTGTTGAACTAAAGACGTTTTAGTTTTAGTAAGAGTTTTACAGCACGTGCAACACAATAAGGTCATATAAGTGTGGAAGATTAGAAGTGTTACAAGAGATTAAGAAGACTAAAAGGGAGGAGAGATAAGGACGATAGATGTTTGATCGGAAAGAAAGAGCAAACCACACCAGAGCACCCACCAACCACCCGCTACTAAAGACGACATATAGGCCTAGTTGTTAAAATATACGACGCTGCTAGAGATTCATTCCATTCGACTTTGATTCACGGCCCAAGTCATTTTGTTCTGTCTTTGCTGATGTGTCGACAGATAATAATAATATTATGGCCACACGAGTTCCATTTTTGGTGAGAATTTTGATTATTGAGTGACCAGATTTTTTTATGACAAAGCAAAGGAAATTTCCTCTATCTGCACTATTTCTAGAAGATGATGATGTTCTCCAAATGTTTGCCTCCTTTGAAAAATAGTGCGGACCCGAAAAAGACTTCTTTTATTTATTGTTTGTTTGTTTGTTTGAGAC
>NW_004797361.1:1404041-1405504 GCF_000002075.1 Aplysia californica
TACTGACTAAAGTGTCTTTAGGACATTCCCAAAGGGGAGAGGATATTAGCATCTCGAGTTCTTATGCATAGTAGAATTGTAATTGTAAATGGGCTGGTTCATCAATGTCATTCTCATAACTGTGCCTGAGCTGCAAAAGGGGCTGCTTTTTTTTATTTCCTAATCCTTACTAAAGTCATTTTTTCCTCAGCTTCTTTTATATGTTTGTCACACTCTTGTGACCCGGTATTTCCGGGGTGCCTTGATAGTCGTAGCAGACTTTGTGCTGTTGAAGCAAGAGTGGTGAGCAGAGTAAGTCTGATTCCCTGTAAGGACTTCTCTGTTGACATCCACCCCTTGTCACTCATATGACCTTATGCATTTGCGAGCGCCGTAACACCTCTACTAAAACAAACAATTTCGTTTGAGTAAAGAGGAGCACAGCAACACGGTAATAGTCATTTATTTCTTGGAAAAAGTTATACTGACACAGAAAAAAACGGAGGGAAAATAAAGAAGTAAGGACCTACCAGTGACGCCCTCCAACCAACCGAAAAGACGCCTCTGGTATCTTTTTTTAACCAACACAACACCATCAACTGCATGGCCAACGCAGACAAAGCGTGCATCTTGCTTTAAAATGTGAATGTGAATGTGAAAGTGAAGTGAAAGTGAGAAGAATCTGCCGCGTGTGTGCATTCTCTTCACACTGTTTTCTCAACAGATTTTCAATAGAGTGTGAACAGAAAGGAAAGTGAATGTGAGGGCCATGTGAGTGTGGCCTAAGTCAATTGGGAGAAGAGAAAAAATCTGTCCCCGTCGTTTTATGCAAGAAAAATTCTGAAATTATGCAAACTGAGCCCAAAAAATGTGAAATTATGCGATTCTGTTAATTTTAACAAAGAATGGTAACGGAAAATAATCAGAAGTTCTGCAAAAAGTGATCAAATTTGCTAAATTATGCGGGGTGCATAAAACCACAGGGACAGAGAAATGTGACTGTCAGTGTAAGAACATTTTCCTACCAATGTCATCAGTCACTAAAAAGTTCTTTAGCGCTTTCAGCTGAATATTACAAACAATTCGAACTCAGTTTTGGGGTAGTTTTGGACATCACCTTTATTTAATGACAAATACATGATTATGTCATAACAACCATCAACCACCATCTCTTTTCGGGTCCCCTTTTCAAGTAAATAAGATTGTTAAAATCATCACTTTTTAAGCGTCCAGTGGTTCTTTCTCTTGCTGTCACCTTCATCATCATCATCATTGTCGTCAACTTTTCCCTCTATCATCTCAAGTACAAACATCTATTTCATTTTCCTCATCATCATCATCATCATCATCATCATCATCATTTTCACCACCACCAACAACACACACATGATTAATATGAAAATCTATAGAGCTTGGTCGGTTGACAGCTGCACTGGTCTCCTCAGTCAGAGAATGGGTTTGCAGTTGGAAGAGGATTTCCTTTG
>NW_004797361.1:1405604-1408104 GCF_000002075.1 Aplysia californica
GGTTTATTGAAGGAATACATACAGTCGAAATTGTCTAAGACTGCCACCCTATATTGAGGAGAAAAATGGCCGTCTTAAACAGTGTCATTATCATGTAAAAATTCGCAAGGGAGGAAATGGGAAGAGGCTGGTATTTTACAGATTGTCTTGTACAGGTGTCTGATATAATATACAGTTCATTGTCTAATACGGGTGATTGTCTTACACAGGTGATTGTTTAATACAGATGATTGTCTTATACAGTTCATTGTCTTTATACAGATGACTGTCTTATACAGCAGATGATTGTCCTATACAGGTGGCTGATAGAGCAGGATCGACAGCATATTCAACAGTGAATATCTAATGTGCTACAAAGACAACCTGAAAAATGAATAGTTAGTGGGTGTTTAAATGTGGTTTGCTCCTTCTATCCTGTCAAACATCTATCGTTAGTATCTCTTCTCCAAGTTTTTAGTGTTTAATGCTCTTTTGTAACACTTCTAATCTTCCGCACCTTTGTGACCTTATTGCACTGCAGGTGCCCTAAACTATTGTTAAAACTAAAAACTAAACAACCTATGGCTCCTGACAAACCCAGTTGGAGAGCAGCAACTACAGAGGGCAGGCAGGTGATCATATCATTAAGCTTCACGAATTAGAGCTGGTGAAATCAAGAGAGAAACCCACAACTTTACTTTTACTTTACTTTTCCGATCCAGCGGCCATTTGAGTTCTAGCCCTTCGGCTTGTCGATACGGAAAAGAATTTATAGGGTTTTTATCAGCTGTGTTCTCTCATTGTATAGAGTATTTCCGATGTCTGGGGAGGCAGGAAGGTAGGTACTACGCAGGTCGCTAGGTTTGACGACAGGTAAAGAGGTGGCGTGACACTGTTTCATCCTGGCAGTCACACAACGGACAGTCGGGTGGGGTATCCTTGCGGATCCTATTTTAGGTAGAAATTCAGAGGAATGTGTTGTGTTCGCAGGCGAAAGATAGTGACTTGTTCTCCTCTATTCAGGGAATTTAGTGCATCTTTTGAGTTGGGAGCAGCCATGTGTCAAATACAGTTCTTCTAGTTTTGCCCATTGCCCATCTATTCGGCCACTGTTCCCTGGTGGTGCATCTGATGATGTTCTTGACTGTCTGTTGTGATACTGGGTTGTGAGGTTGTGTTTGTGATGCTCCCTTCTTGGTAAGGGTGTCTGCTCTGTCGTTTCCTGGGATGTTGCTGTGATCAGGTACCCACTGTAAAGTCAGGTCGACGGCATGAGTCTGCTTGAAAGTGTTAATTGTTTGAGCAACAGATAGGAAGGCTTGGCCATCGAAATTCATTTTTTCTAAAGCTTGGAGTACTGATTTTTAGTCTGTGAAGATAACAGTGTTTTGATTTGATTTTGTGTGGATATATAATGAAAATGTTGGTCAGGTCGAGAATTGCTGCTTCAATGGCGATGGTTTCTGTCTCGTTATTTGCACAAGAAGTACTACAAGCATCAAATAGTTTTTCACATGTTTTGTCAGGATGTTCTATTCTTACCCAAAGCCTGCATTAATAGTTCCCTTGAAGGCTGACCCATCTGTGTAAACATGAATTGAATCATTAGGGTATGAGTCAATTGTCTCAAGAACTGTGGTCTTCGGTTCTACTGGGTCACATTCCTTTTTCACTGTCTATTTTATGAGGGAAGTTTTGATGTTTGCGTTCTTGATGTTGGTGTTTGGGGGGGGTTCTGGTCTTAAGGGTTTCTGTATTTCTCTGTTACATGGAAGATGGTGTTTTCTACTAGTTCAGAGGCTGTGTCGAGTATTGATCTTCCTCGAATTCGTTTCTTTGGTCGTATCTGTTCTATTATTTTTCTGTTTGGGTGGGGGTTTTTCTAGTCTCTTGTAGCGATCACTCATCTCCACAACTGCTGCCTTTCTCTGTAAGTCCAAGGGTTCCTGGTTCGTATGGATTTCACCAGCTGCAGTTGGAGTGGATCTCAAAGCTCCGTAGATAAATCGTACAGCTTGGTTCTGGGTTTTGTCAAGAGACCTCTGAGTTGGTTTGCTGCAGATTATTTGTAGAGTTAAGTTATATTCCATAGCAGAGTGTACATAACCAACATATAGCTGTCTCAGTACATCCTTGTCCGCTCCCCATGAGGTGCTAGCCAGCCGTCTGGGAAGGTTAAGTCTCTTGTTGGCCTTAGTCTTCAGGTTCCAGATATGGTTTTTGTATGAAAACTGCCTGTACAGCCCGATCCCAAGGTGGGCTGGGTTTTCAAATTTTTGTAGCTTGTTTCCTGCAAGTGAGATGGTGAAATTTTGCTATGCGACTATGTAGCTTTTTGTAAAGTCGGCGTAGATTGTCTTGGTACAATTCGCTTTTAGTTTCCACTTGCAGAAGTAGTTATTGAATCTATTTATATCCTCATTCATAAACTGTGCACTGACGCCAGCTTGTTCACTTGAATGCCTGACGGCTAGGTCGTCGGCATATAGGGTCTTCTCTTATTTCAGTATCTCAGGCAGGT
>NW_004797361.1:1409799-1411920 GCF_000002075.1 Aplysia californica
TTATTCTTATTCTTATTATTATTATTATTAGACACGTATTTATATGTACATAGAACGACTATTGTTAACCACCTACAGGACCAGATGTGCCTCACCCAAAGACTTGGAACTTTCTATTAAAACCCTCTTTGGCCTCACCGAAGGACCTTACAACTTTTTGTTTATAACCTCTTTGGCCTTACCCAAGGACCTTAGAACTCTCTATTCATAACCTCTTTGACCCTACCCAGACACCTTAGAACTTTCTATTTATTATCTCTTTGGCTTTACCCAAGAACCTTAGAACTCTCTATTTATAACATCTTTGGCCTACACAAGCACCTTAGAACTCTCTGTTTATAACCTCTTTTGGCCTTACCCAAGAACCTCAGCGCTTTATAACCTCCTTGAACTCACCTTGTAGGGGTCAACAGCCCCAGAACCAGTACGCAGAACGTCCATCCACTCCGGCGCCAGGTAACCTGGGGAGCCATGCCATGTGTCCACTTCTGTACAGCCCTCCGGGATCTGCCGAGCATGGCCGAGGTCACACAGTTTGGCCGTCTTGTCTTCCCGGACCAGGATATTCCCCAGTGTGACGTCACCGTGGACTATTCCATGTTCGTGCAAGTATGTTAACTGTGATAGGTGAGGAGGAGGATGGAGAGGGAGGAGGGGAGGAGGGGAATGGAGAGGGGGATGAGAGAGGGGGAGAGGGGGGATGAGGGGTGAGAGAGGGGGAGAGGGATTGGGGCAGGGAAGAGGGAAAGGGGAGGAGGGAGATGAGGGGAAGGAGGAGGAGGAATGGAGGGGGGAGTAGGAAGGAGGAGGGGGAAGAGGGTGGGGAGGGAGAGGGAGGGAGGGAGGGAGGAGGGGTAGGAGTTTGGGTTTGGGGGGGGGATAAAAAGATGTTTAGGGTAAGTGTGTTGACTGCCTAGATGCAACTGAGAGTTATGTGTTTTGTTTTACAGATTCAAACAAAATATCCTTGTCAATACTTGGGGGCGGGGGGGTCTATGTAGGATCTAGGTGTGTGCATGTGTGTGTGTGTGTGTGTGTGTGTGTGTGTGTGTGTGTGTGTGTCTGTTAGTGTGTGTCTGTGTGTGTGTGTTGGGGTGGGGACGGAGCAAAAAAATAAATTTAACCATGATCACTTTGTCTGATTCTGATCTGACATTTGATGATGATGATGATGATGATGATGATGATGATGATGATGATGATGATGATGATCAAAGTTTGTATGTTGTCTAATACTTTTATAGTGGAATTGCTATTGAATTATAAATACGTATGTTTAAAACAAACATCATTATCATGATAGATACAAAAGTAACTGTAAATTTGACCAGAATGATTCATTGCTGGAAACAACAGGCAGGCATCGATTGAATCAGTGTACAGAACTACTTTCTATTCCGAACTTATAATAATAAAAATGTCATCTCTAACAAAATAAACAAGTAGGCGTCGTCTTATTTTGCTTTAGTAAGTTGATGAAAATATAGATTTTGACGACGATAGTCAGGATAATTATAAGGATATGAGGTCGGCGGCCTAATGGTTAGGCTCTCGGACTCGCAACCGTAAGGTCGTGGGTTCGAATCCCGTCAGGGGCCCGACGTTGTGTTCTTTGGAAAGGCACTTTGCACAAATTTTCCTCACTTCACCCTGGTGGAAACGGGTGCCCGGCTACAGACAGTGAACGGTCTTGTCAGTTTGATAGTGTTTGAGCGCGTGAAATCCGCAGCTTGCACTGTATGCTTCCACGGAAGCCGAGAATGTTTCCGAGTGTTCTCAGAGGGTCTGCTGGGGTAATAATACATGTAGTTGTAAAGCGCATAGAGCATGCTCTTGAAAATGGATATGCGCTATATAAATGGAATTCTTCTTATTATTATTTCCACTTACAGCGTTGCTCATTTGAGACAGGACTAGCTCAGCCTCAATACGGTGGAGCTGTGCGAAGATTTTCTCCAGATCGGTCAGACAGTTTTCCGTAAAGATCACGAAACAGTTTGGACAAATCACCTGTGGTTAGGGGAGATCAGAGACCTTGTGATGTAATAATAATAATAATAATAATAATAATAATAATAATAATAATAATAATAATAATAATAATAATAATAATAATATAAT
>NW_004797361.1:1414204-1415562 GCF_000002075.1 Aplysia californica
GAACGTTGTTAGAAAGCAGGAAAGAAGGTGAAAGGAGAACAATTTTCAGAGAAGAAAATTTTCCATCGCTCTCCGGGTTCGAACTCAGGACCTATTGAATGAGCGGCGAACACCGTAACCTCTCGATCACGAGAACCCCCTATATGTAGTTAAGATTTTTATTAATATTTGTCCAGACCGTAACGTCTCGATCACGAGAACCCCCTATATGTAGTTAAGATTTTTATTAATATTTGTCCAGACAAATAATATCGATACTAATTACCGCAAAAGTACTGCCACAAAGTGGATGTGATTTGTTGCCCTTTTAAGTATGTTTTCCCGAGAATGAATTCTTTATTGATTAATTGTTTGACCTCAGGGTGGATTATTTCGTTTGATCGCCTCAATGTGAACACGCCCCTCTCCCCGACAAAGAGGGTCGGTGGGATTGTCCATGGGCTATGTGGTGACTGATCAACCACAGGCGGAGCCAGAGCTTTTAATTATTTTTTTTTAATCGGAGTTGGTTTAGTCGAAGGTCCGTCCACCAACACTATGGCGGTCTACCGTAAGTCCCCCCCCCCCCAAAAAAAAAAAACAAAAAAACAAAACAAAACAAAAACAAAAACAAAAACAAAAAAAACAAAACAAAGGGAGCCGGTTGGAATGTCCATGCGGCAGTTCAGTAGGGCTATGTGGTGACTGATCAGTCCTGGGCCCAGCCAGAACTTTTGATTTTTTTTAATTTTCAAAAACAATCTGAGTTGGGTTAGTCGGAGGTCCGTCCACCCCAAGGAGGTTACAACTTCTAGTGTTGCTTAAGTCTCGACTGATTGACCACAGTAGCGGCTGCCCTGGGGGCATTCACATCAAAGGCGGAAGCGTTACACAATTGCGGTGCGAATGTATTAAACACATGGGGGGGGGGGGACTGCATATGGCTAAATAGGGTAGTTGCAGAGACATCGAACACTCGCTACTGCCAAAGATTCTCTACTACTACCAAGATGTTTCAATTGCCCTATCTCGTGTCCGGGCGAGACCTTGTGTTAGCGCTTAACGGCGCGTGACACGAGTGTTAAACGAACGTTTCAGCACTCTTGGTTGAAAGCGTGCAATTTTGTCTGAAACTGAAACGCTGGACCAGCCTGAAAAAGGAATATGCAAATAAGAAATGACCATTGAACAGTTTGTCAAGAGAATGAGTTTCAAATTGTTGCTGTAAAAATGTTTTATCTCAGCTCTCACTGATTCTCATCCTATTTTGATAATTGATATCCAACATAAAAGGATATTTATACAGATCTACCCTGTTTGAAGTCCTATTCCTACCTCCCCATAGTGAGCAAGGATTACTATGACATTGTACTTCACAA
>NW_004797361.1:1416955-1418148 GCF_000002075.1 Aplysia californica
TAAAAAATAAATAATAATGTAATTTAGATCAGTTGGGGTTTTTAAAAGCATAAGTTTAACGGCGTTTGCAACACAATAAGGGCATCTAAGGTGTTACAAGAGAGTAACAAGTATATAAAAGGAGGAGAGACGAGGATGATAGATGCTTGACAAGAAAGAAGGAGCAAACCACACCAGAGCACCCGCCAACCAACCACCACAGATTATATATTATACTGGTATGCAATGTGTTTATAAACATCAGCGCTGTTTCTTTTTTAGATGAGACAGAAATGTCCAAAATCGTGAGATGGCAACTTACTTCGATCATCTCCCAACCTGTTGAACATTTTGACCATATTAGGTTAGAATTAATTATATTAATATTTAATGCATTCATAAACGACAGCGTGTTTTTTTTTAGATAATAAAAATGGTGACAGAAATGTCAGAATTGTGAGACGTCAACTTACTTTGATCCTCCCTCAGCACGAATATTTTGACCACTACCTCCCTGTATCCCGGGAGACGGTTAGTCAGTCGAAATACCACGCTGGAGCAGCCTTTATTTATCTTCTTAGCGGAATGAAAAATGTCTGTGTTCCATATATCGTTTTGCCAATTGTCGTGTTTAGGTTCTTCTAAACAAACGACTGTGCCGAATGACCCACCGTCTAAAAGATCTAATAAGCTGGAGGAACTCATAATTTCGAATTACGAGAAGGCACACAAACGTTAAATTCTTTAATTTAAGATAGATGCTAAAGAAAACACACTCGCGCACGTGCGCACACACACGCGCGCACACACACACACACACGTCGTTTTTCTTGGGAGCTACTAGATCTAGTAACTTTCCAAAATGTAGACTACGGTGAAGCAATGAGAATTAAAACCAGTGGTCATCAAAGAGTCCTAA
Source organism: Aplysia californica (assembly GCF_000002075.1). Classification (NCBI taxonomy): domain Eukaryota; kingdom Metazoa; phylum Mollusca; class Gastropoda; order Aplysiida; family Aplysiidae; genus Aplysia; species Aplysia californica. Next base: position 1,417,854 of record NW_004797361.1, read on the forward strand.
AGTTGTCGTGTGAAGTCTCTCTTCTCTGATTGTAAGTACTTGGCCAGCTGATCAGATGACTAATGATCGAGACGCTTCAAGTTTTTTTGGGGGGTTTTTAATTCAGGGTGTGTGCACCTTCCAATAATTCTTTGTTCTGATTTTATCAAAAGTTGTTGAGCAGTCATGCTGGACACTTGCCATCGACCTCCCTTTGATATACCGCCCCATTGTGTCCGAACACAAAGAAACAGAAGAATGACCAGCGTGACGTGAGAAGGTGTGAGGGAGACTGCGTGATATAGCGACCTCTGAT
>NW_004797361.1:1418248-1419408 GCF_000002075.1 Aplysia californica
TTATTATTATCGTTGTGTTTGTGTGTGTGGTTTTTTTACATTCGCTAAGACACTAACATACGGACAAGATATCTTGCTGTCTATGGCCGGGTACCCAATCACATGTGGGTGAAGTGAGGAAAGTTCATGTAAAGTGCCTCACCCAAGAACGCAATGTCGGGCTTGAGATTTGAACCCAGAACCGGCGACTTCTTTATTACGAGTCCGGTAGCTTAACCACTAGACTCATCATCATTGCCTTTCTCTCCCTGGGTCAGGATATAGGCCACGAACAAACACTCTCCACCTTTCCCTATCCTGGCCTAGTCGCTTGATGTCACTCCACGTCTTTCCACTTTTCTGTACATCCATGTCCGTGACTGTTCTCCAGGTTCCACGAGGTCATCCCCTTGATCTTTTACCCTCTGGGTTCCAATCTAACACTTTTCTTGTTATACTAGACTATTGACGACATAAAGGAAATAGCGCTCAAAAAAACGTATGCAGTTGTGAAGTGCCGTAAAACTCTTACTAAACTAAACTAAAAGGAAAATCTGGCAGCTCCCTACCGTGCATCAAACCATATCAACTAGGATTTGACGAAACTTTCTGCGGTGTGCATATCATCTTACGATTACCAACACACTATCCAGCACAACGTGCCTACATCCAGAAATTCGATGGCAACAAGGCTAGAGGGCGACCGAGAAAGACCTGGATAGATGGAGTCAGGGAAACATTAACCACCCACGGCATCCCCGTGGCCCAAGCTCTCCGGCTGGCGACAGAGAGAAGTCTCTTTCTTCCCGCGACACCCAAAAGGGTATAAGCGGCGGATAAAAGTATAAGTAAGCATATCATCATGAACGTCTGTTCTTATAGTTTAAATTATTGTTAATTATTTCCTTTATTTCTTCTGTCAGGAGCTGCTTTTGGCTGCAAAGTGGGCGGAGCTAAACAAAGTTCCGTTCCCGCCCATCGACCCTACCGTGGTGGAGAGGGAGGGGCTAAAAGAGTGCTACGTCTTCAAGCATCCGTGGGACCCCAACTGCCCCATCGTCCTGCACTTTTGTTTGATCAACATCAACTTTAAGCGGGAGATCAGACCAGGTAAGACATTTAATTTAAATCTATCTTTTTATCAGTGCTTGATTAGTAAAAGTAAAACTTTACCAGCCCCC
>NW_004797361.1:1419508-1422361 GCF_000002075.1 Aplysia californica
CCCCCCCCCCCCCCCCCCCCCCCCTCTCTCTCTCCCCTGCCCGAACTTACTTGACCTAGTACACACATCTCTACTAGTGTTGGGCGCTAGGTCCCCGATTATTGAAAGCTAGGAATCGTAAGAATCGGACTTCGAACCCAATTACTTACTTTCTAATGATGTGATTTCTTCCGGTGGTTACCTAGTTGGCACCGAACATTTTCAGGATTTAAGACAACCTTGATTTCGGAACATTACGGGGAACCACCTTTTTAAAAAAAAATAACCTATTAAACAAAAGAAAAAGATTTTAATTATTAACGTAACTGGAAACCGTTGGTTTACGAAAAGGAGTCGGAACTTTTCTTCCGTAGTATTAATCGCGGGAATCGATTCCGGAATCGATTCTTTGCCCAGCTCTCTACTCTAGCGTTTTAAGAGATTTGGGTTTCTTTCCTCGTCTTGCCAGGCACATTATTTTCTCTCAATGTGGAGGACAGACACAGACATTCGTCTAAATTCATTTATTTTAACTAAAATGTATAAAATGATATGTTATGTCCACATTGGAATCCCAAATTCCCCATTACCCTGCACTTCTACTCTATCTAATCAACTTTAAGTGAGAGATCAGACCAGATAAGACATCTACTTCTTTTAATCCTTGCCTTGGTTAAAGTAAAACGGTTACCACCCAACTCCCACTCCCCACCCCTATCCCCCCTTCCCCACCCCCATTCCCCCAATCCCCATCCCCAACCCCCACCCACAACCCCTTGGAGCTCACTTGACCTAGTAGTATACATTCAGGGTCTCCACTCTGTAGTTCTGGGTGCTTTATGTTTCTTTTCTCGTGCTCTCGTTCTTCTGGACATATTTCCTCTCAATCAAAAAAACTGAAGCTTACCAGTTTGCCAACGATAATAACTATATATCTCCCCCCCCCCTCCCCTCCCAAACCACACCCCCAACCCTCTACCACCCTCCCCAATAGGGTTAGCGAGACGTACCCAGGAAGAGCTGGACTTCGGAAACTTCAGCGTCTTTGACGACCCCGCGCGGCCTTACTCCACCTTCAAGTTCACGTACACGCACCAGGAGTTCCAGCGGCTCTCTCAGCTGATGGAGTACAACACGCTCCTCTGTAGGGACATCATCTACGACAACATCAAAGTCTGCATCAAGCGACGCCGCAGATTCTCCATCCGACGCCCCTGCAAGAAGAACGACATCGCTAGGCTTAGTCTCAACAGCAGAGTGAAAGCGGAGAAACTTCTGGAATACATCAACATGGTGGAGGCGGTGAACAGAGAGGCCCAGAAGGAAGACAAGGATCATATTGATGGAGGGGCGGTGAAGTCAGCTCGGCCTTCAAGCTCTCCCGTTTTCTTCCCAGAGGAGGGTGGTAGAGGAGGAGGAGGACGTGAAGGGGACGATCACGACCAGGTGGAGATAAGGAACCCGAAACTCCAGAGGTCGACCGTGAGTCTTCGCGCCAATATGAGGAATCGAAACAAACGGTTAGACCTTCCAAACATGGATGAAGTCGATGAAGGAGTGGAGGAACAGGATGAGTCGTCCTCTGACTCGTCCTCATCGCGTCATCACCCTCCGGCGAATGGCAAAAAGACGCTCTCACGTTCTCGCCCTGTAAGCGCCTCCATGAAAGCTTCGTTCGACATGGCGTCGGATAAAGACGACAAACACAAAATCCCGGCCATGATCGAGAACCTTCGGATCGCTCGCAAAGACACGATCAATGACGAGAATGGCAACACTCAGAATGGTTCGAGCTCTTCAGAGCGAGCCAAATCGCCAAACTTGACCCAAACAACTGACAATCAGGCAGGTTCTCCACATCATGCTGCATTGCCAGCGGAGTCTAATGGAGAATCTTCTAACAGTAGCAACGGAAAATCGAACAATAACTCGGGCGAAGCGGCTAATTCTTCCAACGGTCGGCACGAACGTGCCAGAAACAGTTTTCCCGATATTGTCGTCATGGCCAGAAAAGCGTCTGCAGACCAAACAGAACACGACGTGAACCCGTTAGAAAAGTGGATAGACGCTGCTGAACGAGTCACCGACTTGTAGCGGGGACCCGGTTTGTTTTAGTCATCGTTTTACGACCCTTGCAACGCAACTAGATTATACAAGTGTCGTTGGTTAGAGGTGTTACAAGAGAGTAACCAACATGCAGAAAAAGAAGGAAGGCTGAGAAAAACAGATGATTGACAAGAAAGAAGGAGCAAACCATACCAGTCAGAGCACTCACTAACCACCACAGGCTCGGTTTTAAAATCTTATACATGAACAGTTTGTCTTTTATCGGTATTGGAATCCCGTTCCAGTGTAAGCAAGCGAAGACATGCAATATAAACTCAAGACAGTTTCAATAATTAATTATGAATGAAAACAAGTCCAAACCACAGAAATAGAATCGTCTCAATGTCAAACAGTTTGTGTAAAATATTGTTTTAAAGAGCTGATGTGTGGTCGACGCTTCTATACGATATGGTTGTGAATGCTGGACACTAACCGAAGACAGCGACAATAAAGCAAGAAGCACCGTGGTTTCCTAGGAGTTTGTTGTAGTTTTCATAGAAGGAAAAATTTTTTTTTTTTTTAAGATAGATCTAGTGAAAAGAAGCCCGCGTGAGCTTCTGACTTGTAAACAAATCAGTGAAAATGTGACAATAAATGCAAAAGTTCTCTTGAATCACCATAAAGACTCTGAACTTCTTGCTCTCACCGGATAAAATAGAAGACAAAAGAGACAAAGATAGATCAAGAATAACGTACGAAGAGATGTCCGGCAGATGGGGGACAGGTAACGAATTGGATGATAATTTAGTTGGGTGGGAAGGGGGGATT
>NW_004797361.1:1423379-1425073 GCF_000002075.1 Aplysia californica
TTCTTCTTCTTCTTCTTCTTCTTCTTCTTCTTCTTCTTCTTCTTCTTCTTCTTTTTCTTCTTCTTCTTCTTCTTCTTCTCGAGCGCATCACACTTGAAGTTCGGTATCTATCATTATAATTATATTATACTGGGTCGTCCTGTTCAGTTCTTCTGTTGGTCCGTACGATACAGCTTTTCTTGCAAAGTGCCAATGTTGTTGGCCCTAGGGTTGGCCCAAGGACCTTACAAAAAAAGGGTTGGCCACGTTTCCTGTCTCAGCTTAGCTTTAGTAGAGGGTTTACGGCGCTCGCAACTGTATAAGGTCATATGAGCGCCTGAAGCTTGGAGGGGTTACAAGAGAGTAACAAACATAAAAAGGAAGGAGAGATAAGACGATAGTTGTTTAAAAAGAGAGAAGAAGTAAGCCTCATCAGAGCACCCGCCAAACCACCCACTTTCCTGTCTCAAGGTCCTGTGTATCTTGCACTGCTGGAGGATGTGTGCCACAGTTTGGTCTGCTACTCTACACTGACATTCTGGTGCCAGTCGGCTTACTAAGTTAAAACATCTTTAGAGTATTATTGTTTTAAGCTGTTTTAACCCCCCCCCCCTCACCCCTCAAAACACTCACCACTCTACGCCACACCCTGAGTCAGCGAGACCTAGATATCTGTCCCCGTGCTTTTATGCACCTTGCATAATTTAGCCAAATTTGATCTTTTTTTTGCACAATTTCTGACTATTTTCTTTTATCATTCTTTGGTAAAATTAACAGAATCGCATAATTTCACATTTTTGGGCTCAGTTTGCATAATTTCAGAATTGTTTTTGCATAAAACCGCGGGGACATGGGTATAAAGGATTTGTTTCACTTGCTGCTTGACGATTGTAATAACAATACACATTTCGCTACCTCAGAATTACACAGAGGTCTCTGCTCATGACCTAGTTTTGAGAAATTTGACGTAAAACAATTGGAGTTTCACATTATTCCAAGATTTTTTTTAATGCAATTATTTGAATATCTATATTGATGACGACTCTGAATATTCTTACGATTTTAATAGAGCAGATGGAAAATTTATTGGATTTCTGACCCTATGGTCCTAGTAACTCAAAAACAGCCAATGTCAGATAAAATGTTGTAATTCTCAGGTAGCGGATTGTTTCGACTTCCTAGTGTGTAAGTCTCTGTCTCTATCATACGTCACATTTCAAAATAGCATTCGAAGTGGTGAAATGGTATAGGTTTAAGACCCCTATCAACTCTGTTAGCTTATTTAAGAGGCGAGATCTCTGAATTTAACGTCAATCACCGAAAGGACAGAGCCAAGTGGAAAGTTCTTGTGAAGAGCCTTTCCCAAGGACACAACGTCGGGCCGAGATGTGGCTCGAATCGCCGAACATGCAATCTCACGATTACGAATCCGGTGGCCTTAACCACCAGGCTACCGACGCCACAAAATGACACATTATTAGGCCTATATCTGTCCCCGGGGTTTTATGCACCGCGCATAATTTAACAAAAATCTGATCATTTTTTGGGCATAATTTCTGATTATTTTCCTTTACCATTTTTTGTTAAAATTAACAGAATCGCATAATTTCACATTTTTGGGCTCAATTTGCATAGTTTCAGAATTTTTTTTGGCATAAAACCGCGGGGACTGCTATAATATAGATGATATGTGTGGCGAAGTCGAACCCCCCCCC
>NW_004797361.1:1427078-1428627 GCF_000002075.1 Aplysia californica
GGGGGTTGTGTGTTTTTTTGTGTTTTTGGTTTGTTTGAGAGGGGGGCCTGTATTGTTTTTATTTGTTTTGGGCCGAAGTTTGTGGTTGCTCTTTTATTGGGTTATTTGCTTTTTGGAGAAAGATCGCACAAGAGTTAATTTTTATTAACGTTGGGTCTGTCTGTTCCGTAGACCATGCGTTCGTTTCTGTTATTTTTAGTAGGCCTACCGTAAGTGTTAATAATAATAGGCCCTACATGTATACCCACTGACACTAGTTTTACTTTCTTCAACTTCAATACTCTTTCTGCAGAATGAGACTAATGAGTGGTGAAGATTTACATTTCTGACTTTGTATGCGTATTAATCCCGGATTGTAAAAAAAATGCTTGTTCGTTTTAACTATTTTCTAAATCAGGCATGTTTTCTTTCTTTTTATTTATTTTTTTCATTTTTGTTACATGTATTTTAAACAGAGTTCTGGATACACCTGACACGAATAAATACCTTTTCCTGTATTTTTTCAGCTCAAAAGCAATGTGTTGAGTTTGCTTGTTTTGTGTTTGTTGTTTGTTTTGTTGGGGGGTTTTTGGGGTACTTTTTGCTGCTGCTATTTGCTTAGTGCATGTAGCCTATGTAGGTTGTTGTGGGGGGTTTTGTTTGTTGTTTGTTTATATATTTTTGCTGTTGTTTTTGTTTGTTCTTTTTTAGGTGTGGGTGGTTGGCGGGTGCTCTGGTGTGGTTTGCTTCTTTTTTCTTATCAAACATCTATCGTCTTTATCTCCCCTTCTTCTTTTTTGTGTTTGTTACTCTCTTGTAACAACTCTAATCTTCTTGCGCTCAAATGACCTTATGCAGTTGCAAGCGCCGTAAAACCTCTACTAAAACTAAACTCTTTTAGGTTGAGTAAACCATGGTGAATGTCCCAGTATTATCTGTTCATTTGTTATCAGAAAAGGGGATTTAATTAAAGCGTGTTGTGCTCCCATCAATCTGCTGCATCCGATCCAGGCTTCGACTGTTTTGAGTGGGTGGTTGGCGGGTGTTCTGGTGTGGTTTGCTTTTCCTTTCCTATCAAACGTCTATCGTCTTTATGATGCTTTAGTAGATCTATTCTATATCCCCTCCTTCTTTTTTGTGTTTGTTACTCTCTTGTAACACCTCTAATTTTCGGCACTTAAATGACCTTATTTGTGTTGCAGGTGCCGTAAAACACTTACTAAAACTAACGTAAACTAAAGACTACTATTACTATACTATAATGGATAGATTCTACAACATCTCAACAGACAGACGGGGATACTCCATAAAAAACACCTCCCCACATGGGAATCGAACCCATATCCTTTACTACTTACGAGGACAAACGCCTAACAACAGCGACACCACAGGCGCTGGCAATTGTGCTGTGATTGTGCTTGCATTATTAATATTATCCTTGCCTGACTACATACCGGTACATAATATGTATTATTATTACCACAACTGGAAAGTTTCTCTAGATGGATCGCTCTCCGTCGATTTTGTGAAGAGAGTGAGTGAGTGTGAGAGAGAGAGAGAGAGAGAGAGA
>NW_004797361.1:1429515-1469544 GCF_000002075.1 Aplysia californica
CAAGGTCTGCTTCGACACTATCAAGGCACCCCGGAAATAGCAGGTCACAAGTGAAGTAGAGGAAAATGACAATAGTAAGGATTAGGAAAGAAAAAGCAGCAGTTCCCTGTTGTCAGGCACAGTTTGAGTTATGAGTGTGACAAGATGAATCAGCCCATTTACAATTCTACTATGCTTGAACGAGAAATGTCCCCCCTTTTGGGAATGGCCTAAAGACACTACAGTCAGGGGCACTGCCCCGGGGGGAATCTGCTCACTTTGAATGAAAGATGGCCACCAATCTAATAGTAATAGTAATAGTAAATATGGCCACTTTTCTCTTCAACAAAGGGTAGACATCCTAGACAGCTACAACTATACACTGGTAAATTTATAATAAATGTTATTACAAATTTACAAATGTATAGTCAACAAAGCATTTAAATAGTGCTTTCTCAACACTTCTAGTACAGTATTAAAACTGTGGTGACATCAATTTTCTTAATGTGTGTTCTCTGGAAATAATAATATTCACCACACAAAACAAGCCATAGATATCATCAGATAAACTTTAATGTTCAAATAAATCCTGTGTAGATGACATTATAACAAATGCAAAAACAATCGGCAAAAACTAAAAGGGTTAGACCATTTAGTTCCACTGAACAAAATCTGAAGGTTTTCTTTGCCATCAAAACAAATCAATTTTTGATCTTCATTATTTCACACTTTTAGATTTTAATGTTCCAAATAAATCTTGCATAATATAACATTTATGGTTTATATTAACAAGTGCAAAAACAATCAACAGCTAAAAGGGATACAACCACACTATTTTTAATTTGTAGTTCCATGGGGCAAAATCTTAAATTATTTTTTTATTAAATTCTGATCTCGATTACACGTAGGCCTACTTTAAAAAGCTGTTGCATCCAGCAGGTTTAACGTCCCATTTCAAAGCAGAATAAGGTTATTTAATGAGGTTAGACCTCTGAATTTTCTCGTCCATCTCCGTCCGACATGACATGAGCCAAGTGGATGGAGAGTTTTGAAGACTTCACCTCTCAACTCAAGTAAAAAAACACCCCTCTGGAGAGTTGAACCATAGGCTAGTATGATACCCAGTGTCAGTGAGCTTGCATTGTGCCCATAAAAGCATAAGAAACTGTGAATCCCACTAAAAAACGTGGACAACACCTCTAGTAAGATGAGCCTCTGTCTGGAGATTTCATATATATATATATAATGGTAAACTTTATTGAGCCTAACCTTTCGACTATGACGAATGACAAAATACAGCATCTCTGCATTTTATTTGAAAAAAAAAAGAAGAAAAAAAAGAACATGGACCAGACAAGTAAAAGAAACCAAAAGGTGGCAAAAAGGCTAGCATTATATTAAATTATACCGAAAGTATTCGTACCATTACTATTACTACTAGCCTTTAAGTTTAAGTAAGTAGCCAACAATTTTTTTGCATCATTTCCCAAGCACCTAACCCATTCGATTAAAACTCGAAATAATGAAACCAATGGAAACTGCTGTAAAATTACTCTTGGTGATTTTGATGTATTTTTCTGATAACTTAATATTGGCTTCAACTGAAAACACCCAGAAATTAATTCTAAAGCCATCATAGAAGAATGACTCTGAGGGTAGGTATTACTGAAAATAATAACAATGTAAGTTAAGGAAGTCCAAGATCATACACTTGTGTGAAATGCAATCAATTTGCGCAGGAGACAGACATGTTGGATCATGCAGGCAATAGCCAAGCAAGGTGTATAGTATAGTTGGGTTTTTTTTTATAGTAGAGGGGTTTTTTTTTGTTTTTTTTAAATAGTAGTAGAGGGTTTTACGGCTCTCGCAACTGCATAAGGTCATAAGAGCGCCAAGCGGTGGGTGTCAACAGAGAAGTTTTTACACTTTAGATAAAATTTAGAGGGAATCAGACTTATTCTGCTCACCTCTCTAGCTTCAACAGCACAAGATCTGCTTCGACTATCAAAGCCCCCCGGAAATAGCAGGTCACAAGAGAGTGACAAACATACAAAAGAAGTAGAGGAAATGACAATAGTAAGGATTAAAAAAGAAAAAGCAGCAGTTCCCTGTTGTAGATCAGGCACAGTTATGAGCGAGACATGAATCAGCCCATTTACAATTCTACTGTGCTTGAACGAGAAATGTCCCCCATTTGGGAATGGCCTAAAGACACTACAGTCAGTGGCACTGCCCCGGGGGGGTAGCCAAGGTGTGACAACAGCCACAAAAAAAAGAGAGGAGGCTGCATAGCATATCAAACATAAGCTGACAGAACAGAGGAAATGAGCTCCTGTCACAGAAGCAACACTGTACACCGACCTGGACGTTTCTACATTTGATTACAACTATCGGTAAGAACAACACTACCTCCCACTCCCATTGCTAAAGCAACTGACATTATTTCGTCATTGCAGTTCGCTATCCGAGAATGGAACAAAATTTGAAAACTCCGTCAGCTCTCACATTTTGATTTGCTCTGCTTGCGTCAATAATTCATGACAACTTAAATACAAATTGTACAAATCAAGAGACTACAATAAGCATTAGCTTAGACTAAATAAAAAGTTTTTTTCATATTTTATGCTCCATACGCGGGTAGCAAAATGCACTGACAATATAGTGCCAAGCTGGGCTTGTCTACAATTTTGGAGCAATAAGTTGCCAAAGCTTACGCACCAACTCGTGAAGAGTGCTAACAAAATGAGTAACTTCTTGGATTCAAGCGTTATGGAAATAATAGTCAATACATCACGCTTATGTGAAGTTCATACAACTTATAAGTATGAAATAATAAAAGGCATGTTATAACAAAAGAATATAATATGGCATCAATAAAAATTCTACAAATTTGATCCTAGTGTCGATTTTTGGCCAATATCTCCATTTTTGCGAATTGCAAGAAGTGACTTTTGTCAGCACTCCTCACATTTAGTTGGGGGCAGGCTACTTCGAGTCTGCCTGCCAAGCCATTTCCAGCTCACAGATGGAAATTCCTTGACCAAAAATTTCCCGACTTGAGAACAGAACTTATATTTTCGACATAGATGGAACGGAAAAGAGCTTTTAAACCATTTCGCCAAAGATGTCAGTTAGTCGTGTGTTTTTCAATCATCAGAGGAGGAGCGAGTCAATTTTAAAAAATTGTTGCTTTACGTCATAATCAACAGAAATTAAAGTGATCTAGAGACGAGTGTAAAAAACTGACTGTACTTGTATTGCGGCAACACATTTTAAAAATCGAATTGAGAAAACAAATAAAGCAACACAAACCTTTATATTATATTACATTATGTACAGATGAAGTGCTATCAGAATATCAAACTGATAACACAAAGAAAGCAACACAAACATTTATATTATTATAATATTGTATTACATTATGAACAGATGAACAGCTATCAGAATATCAAACTGATAATAACAGAATGTACATATGACATGAAAATTTTTTCAAAGTTTGTGAGATTCAAAATAGTGAAATCCCAAATTTCAAAATTGGCATTTATACAGGTTTAATGCCCCTTTTCAAGTTCGCAGGCAGCCAGCGCGCAGAATCTTGTAAGCTGACCCCGGTGTAGATTTTTTTAATCAAAATTTTTCAATTAAGTGATTGAATTTTTCTCTGAGAGTGTAAGCTGTGTCATTATGTTTTGGATGTGGGTGTTTTCTGTTTCTTTTACAATAAAAGCAGGGAGGTCTTTATAAGAGCAACTCATTATGTATTTGTGGCAGCCAATGAAAGAGCCACTGATATGCCTGCAGTGTGATGTTGTGTGAGTCAAGTATGGTGTCTAACTGAGAACAGATAGGACCAGTCCTAGGGCTAAGGGGTTCGTGTCTTAACTCCGAGAACCTGTTTTTTTTCTCCGTCAGCTGCATTTGAAAGTTTATATTATTCTCTCCTCTTCAGAGTCAGAAAGTATTACGCAACCTTCTAAATGTCTAATCTCCCTATTTAGCTTGTCCCCGCGACAGCAGTTTTTTCCATATATGCGTAGTGATAACGAAACTCCATTACAGTCTGAGTCTTCCTCAGATTGCTTACTTAGCCGTATGTCTATTTTGTGTGTCGCTGCCTCCAGCAAACAATGGTGGTTCAGAACTACACCCAGAAACGATGAAGGTATGGTGGTGCTGCTTCACCAGGTTTACTGTTTTTAAGTGGGAGGTGTATACTGTTGTGAAAACGAGCGACATTTTTTTAAGGCCATGGCCATATTTTTGTAACGATTGTGATCACGTTTCATAGTCGCCAAAGAACGAGGCAGAAAATATTTTTGTTGACACGTTGCAGGTTGAGATTTGGTCGTGAGGCACCACAAACATGGGCAAGTACCTTGAGCACCAGAGAGGCCATAGATTTTAGAAATAAAGTCATAGTCCTCAAAAAGAAAAACAATTATCTTCTTCCCAACCCATTCTAAATTCGAAAGCTCTTCAAGCCTAGGCTCCAGTAGAGACATGCATCCAGTATAAACCTACCCCTGCCCTTCACTGCCAGGAGACTACACTAATGATCTGAGTTGCCATGTTCGCCTCTTGGAGCACAACCTCCGGGACAGTCGTAGTCGCAACGGTGGAAACCTGACTGTCCCTGGCGTCGTGTCTCCTCTGGTGCGCCCGCCGGTCGCCGGACTGCCTGAACCGCCGCCCACACACCTGGCACGGGAAGGGTTTCTCGCCCGTGTGGATCCTGTAGTGCACCTGCAGGGTGTCCAGCTTGAGGAACTTGCGGTGACAGACGTCGCACTCGTGGGGCTTCTCCCCGGCGTGGATGCGCACGTGGGTGGACAGAGAGGACGGGTGGTAGAAGCGACGGAGACAAATGTGGCACTCATAACCCTTGCCCGTGTGGACTCCCTGGTGGTAAGTCAGCGTCTGTTTGGCCGAGAAGCATTTGCCGCAAATGTCGCACTCAAATTTCACCTTTTCGCCTACTATTTTTTTCCGAGCGGGCCGGCTACCCACCCGGTTTGGTTTCACGTCCTTCTTCTGCTGAAAATGAACCTTGTAGTGATGGATTTTGAGACCGCTGGAATTGCCAAAAGTTCTTCCGCAAATTTCGCAGACCAGTTTATTCGTCTGGTGCTGTTCCTCCTTGTGCCTCAACAGTCTGTTCCCATTGGGGAACGTGAGCTGGCAGACGGAGCACTCGTGAACCGTGACCCCTGTGGTGACGCGCGTGTGGATCTGCATGTGCTTCTCAAGCTGATACTTCGAACTGAGCAATTTCCCGCACACTTCACAGATACACGGGGGGCCTGCGGGCGGGTTTTGATCAGCTTTGTCTTTGGCGTGAACGCGTTTGTGCTTTTTCAGCGAGAAAGGGTTGGCAAAATTCACGCTGCAGACATCGCACTGGTACATGTCCTGCTTGGTGTGGAGGATCGCGTGGTGCTTCATGGACGACCTGCAGATGAAGCTGGCCCCACAGACCTCGCAGACGAAGGAATTCCTCTTGCGATCAGACTTGAGGATCAGCGACTTTTTATGGTCGTACAAACAATCGGTGCCCGGATGGTACTCGTCCTTATGCCTCAACAGCTCCTTTTTTCGCATGTAGCTCACGTCGCACATACGGCACCAGTAGATGAACTCGCACGGGCTTACCATACGGTTCTGGAACTGAAGAACCGCCTGGCCCGCCTCACCTTGACCTTCATTGTTGGGTTTCCCGACAGAAAGGTCAACAGCCCCTGACAAAGGGTCCAGCGGTTTTCTGGTGGACTGATCCCGTACCAGTATCACATTCTTCTGGATGTCCAGGTAGAGGTGAGTGGAAATATGCGACTTGAGCATTCTCGCCTCTTCAATCCTCTCCCCACAAACGGGACACGTCATAGACCGAATATACCGCAGGTACACATCCTCCTCCGTCTTCACTTTCACCGTGGCCTCCGGTTCCGTCTTCTTTTGTCTCTGGACCCTTAAAGCCCGCTGCAACCTTTTCTTTTTCACCGAAGTAGGAACAGCCATTTTGTGAATAAAGCCATGGAATTTGAACTGCAGGAGACGGGCGAACGTGGCGCCACAAACTCTGCACCGGTACGTACCTTTCACTAAGTTGAAGTGAGTCTTGGTGTGTTTGTGTAGGTCTTTGTCCCCATAACAACCGTAGTCACAAAACCTGCACAGGTACGGCCACTCATATGTGTGTGCTTTTCTCAAGTGTACCGAGAAGTTGACCAGTCTTTGCAGCTTCAAGCCACAAATGTAACACGTGTATTTCCCTTTGGATATCTTTCTGTCCCGATCCGGCTTCCACGCTGGAGTCGCATCGCTGGTCTGAGTACCCGAAGAAAGAAGCGCTGGATACAGTTCTCTCTCACCATCTTCCTCTTCTTCTAACTCTGCTTCAAATGGTTTGACATCAATTATGGAACCCTGGGCGTCACCTGCACTATCACTACTGCTTCGGTTGGCTGTAATGCTGCTAGGGGGTCTGCACAGCTTGGGATCTTTACCACAGTTCTGGCACTCATGACCCGCCTTTCGCTTTGAAAAGAAGGCATTCTGAAAACGTGTCCTGAAATTTATTGCGCTTTCTGCATGGATGAGTGAGCTGTTATTAGAATTACTATTCAAGACTTCCTGAGAATTTGAGAGTTTATCAGAAGTAGTGGCACTCAAAATATCCACGATTCTCTTCTTGGGTAGCGGGGACGACTCACTAGAGACTTTCACAAGATTTTTCGGTTTGCCTGAAACCTTAGCACGACTCTGTTTTACCTTTTGACCACTTGACTGTTGTCTTGAGGGCTCTGGACGAGACAATGAAGACACTGGTGTAGGCTCTAGAAACCCTGAAGAGTCTTCTGCATAGTCCTGGAGGTTGTGGTGGTTGTCTGACGGACTATTGTTAGAGAAATGTGAAAGGCCTCTGGTTTTGTGACTGGCCTGTGGGGAATTTGTGGCATTGATGTTTGCATGGTCGAGCGGCGACAGTTTCTGTGTCAGCAGAGACAGCACTGCTTTAGTCCCAGGCTTAGTGACAGCTGGCCGGGCCGAGACGGTGAAACCTCCTGCAGGAAGAGACAGGCAAAGAACCAAGATCACACAGTGACTTTCTATGTTTGTCTGTTTGAAGGTACAGAAGTACACCCACTCAATGATGGTCACTTGAAGTAGGGAAAAGGCAAGAAAGACAGGCAGGGGAAGTGAGGAGAGAGGGAGATGTAGAAAGAGAATGAGCCAGAAAGAGAGAAAGAGCCAAGAGGAGAGAAAGAGCCAGAAAGGAAGAGGGGGCAGGGAGGGAGAGGGAGAGAGGGAGAGGGAGAGAGGGAGAGAGAGAGAGACAGAGAGAGAGAGAGGGGGGAGGGGGGAGAGAGAGAGAGACCCCAGAAATGTAAGGAGTATCAACACGAGTCTCAAATTAACATAAGAAAGCTTTTCAATGAATTAGCTAAAGTGGCAAATCTTAGCACTTAACTAAGCAAACAAGGTTAGTTTTTCAGTTTGCAATAAATCAGAAGTACAGGCCAAAAGGTCAGCACCATAGTCATAAAAGGAAGGGTGCAGGAAAAGGTTACCATATCACCATGACGATGCCTTACCCGTGGGGATTTTTTGAGGATTGGTCACTGCTGAGCCTGCCCCCTCGCTGATCACGTCTTTTCTCACACCGTGCGACAAGTTTGTCAGCTTCTGTCTCAGCGCCGCTTGGAGTTTGTCTTCACGACTCCCAGAAGGAGCAGGATGAAGGGAATGAGAAGACGAAGGAGGAAGAGGAGGAGGAGGGACTAAGGAATGGGAAATGGGAGGAGGAGGAGGAGGATGGGAAGACGAGGGAGGTGGAGGAGAGGAGGAATCGGGTTCTGAAAGGAAAACATTAAAGTTCATTGTACAAACAGTTTAAAAACTCATAGTACGTTTTCCAGTGCTGCAGCTCTGACTTTGAGCAGCATAACCAGAAAAATGAGGCAGATTAGGTGAGAAAGAAAAGAAGCCTTTGCTGACAGATCGTACATATTTTACACCCTCACCAACACAATTTAGATCATTAAGTCACTATGGCCATAAATTCAGATTCCTAATTTGCACCACAGGACGAACTATTTTGAGACCTTTTCAAACAATTCTGTAGAGGCCCCAAAAAAAGATAGAACAGAAAAGGTTTTCGGTTTTTATCTTTGAATTAACATGAAACAAAATGCCAACCACTACAAATCACAACAAAAATCTAAACCCAAACCAATCCATGTTACGTATAATCACACATTATGTTTAGCACGTGGAGCATCTATTTCTTCTCAGGCTGGTGTTTATCTTCTGCAAATATGTTACATACGGGTAGACTGATTATAAGAGAAATTTTGTGTTGCTAAAAACTAAAATGTCAAAATTAGCTGCGAATAAATGTGGAACACCATTCCATCTGCTAAGAGTTTACTTAGACATTTCTACAAAAATTTTGAACGTTGTGTACTCTACAATTATTATAACAGCTACTTACCTTCGACAGCCACAACGTAAATCTTAAACTTGCGCCCTGAAGGGGTCTGGACAGCAACTGAAAAACACGAGACAAAGTGACAGATGAGGCATGGGGCACTGACTGTTCAGTTTCTTATGAAATTTCTGGTGCGCCTAAAAAATTGATGAGGTATTGACGTAGCAGAATGTCCAGATATCGACAATAAGTCTGTACCGTACTGTAAATGACCCTTAAACTATGGTATGAGATCACATTCATTAAGAGAAAAGATTATAAACTGTTGTTTGAGTAGAAAGAAGAATACTGACACAACTACAGCCCCTTTGTGATAGGAAAAAGTAAGGAAGGCAGACAGATGGAAACAAGAGGGGAAAAAAAGAAGTAGGACCTACGAGTGGCCGTCTCCAACCATCCCCGCACTCCAAAGAAAGTAGTAAGATAGAGGGAAAAATACAGAATCAGTGGATCACCCACGAGTGTCCACCTATCTTCAAGTTAGATTCAGTTTTAGCAAGAGTTTTAGATCACTTGCAAAACAATTTAGTCATACAAGTTCCCAATATTAGTTACTAAATAGTAACAAACTGTAAAAGAAAGCAGAAACAAGGACGACAGAAATTTGATAGGAAAGAAGAAACAAACCACACCGGAGCATCCACAACCACCCATACCAACCGTCAAGAAATCTAACATGAGCTATGACAGACTCAAAGAGCACGATAAAAACTCTGCCAACAGTCTCTCAACGCACCTTCCTGAGTGACCTCGGCCCCAGAGCTGATGTCTTCCAGAGCACGGACATACTTGGCCACGCTGTCTTGCTTTTGGGGAGCCGGCGATTCCTGAAGTAGATGATTTCCCATGACATTTATCTCCATGCCAGCTGCAGGGACCTGAGATGCATGAACGGAAACATCAGCCTCAGCTGAGCTTGAGGGCAACGCCTGTGTACAAGAGAAGACGATAAAAGTCATGTTTCAGAAACACATAATTTACTTCGACAACATAAATAGATAGGTAATGGGGGAAAAAAAAGAGATAATACATGTTTTTTCCATAACATCTATGCAGAGAAATGAGTTGTAAACCATGATCTGAAACCTAAAGAAAAAGTTTAAAAGAAAAACATTCCAATGGAAACAAATGTCAAAGTGCTCCCTGCCATATCCAAGTCAAACACTTCAAGGAAAGATAGAAACAAAATCTATGTTTCTTGATAAAATAATTTTATGACAGATAATACTTTTATTACTCTTTTCCTATAGCATCTGAATCACAACAGAAAATTTTTCTTTTAATTCTAAGTAGTAACAAAATGTATGTTACCAGTTGAAATAATTTTATGATCGATATATTTCTTGTCTGGTAAAATTTGAACTACAGCAGAAATGAATTTTTACAAATTGTAAGTAAGCATTTCATGTAACATTCAGAAGTAAATGGTTAAAGAGGAGTTTAAAAAATGAACATAATAAGTACAAAAAAGGAAGAACACACGAAGTCATATAATATGCGAAGCAAAACAGGAATTGTCCGCATTTCTCATTTTATGAAAATGATAAGAAGGGCACAATGGACCACCTTTGGGCATTTTGAATAAAACACAAATGAAATGCTCGACAGCCCACATTTTTGTTATTGTAAACTTTATTTTCTAAGTCTGATATGGGGCGACTCATCAGGTTTTAGCCCTGTACTCTCAGATGGGTAAGAAGAGGTTCTCAAACACTTTCCAGCTGATATCACAACTCAAACTAGCCAAGATTGACATCTCTTTGTGCCCTTCTTATGTAAAGGGCTAAAAGAAATCTTGAGATCCTCATGAAAGGAAAAGGAAGTCATTAAGAGGTTGTGCTGAAAGCAGCAAGAGTTAGGCGGTCACTAATAAAATAATTTAAACAAATTAGGAAGAGACAAATGCAGTGCCAGGGACACTTATAAAGACATTATTACAAAGTAAAGGCTTTGAACACCTTGATCTCACAGAAAAATAGAAGACAAAAGAGGCTGAGATAGACTAACAAAGAGTCAAGCATGAGCTCGCAGAACTGTTGTAAAAGAAGGAAAAGCAAAATCAGTACCTGCTGGGCCTGTACTGACTTTCTCCAGGCAGTCACAACTGTCTCTCGTTCCATCTCAGGAGGGCAGCTAATATCTTCCTCCTTTTTAATGGCTAAAGGGATAACCAGCTTTTTTCCTGCTGTGGGGTTCACCTCCTCCGGCACTGCAATGCGTTTCAGCAGCACTACAGGGTCATGCTGATTTGGCAACGTAGATTGCTGAAAATCGTTATCGTGGCTTGATACCAAAATACCTTCCAACCGATTCTTTTCCTCAGAACTGGACTTCATTGTCTCCCCTATCAGACGATGAGCTCCGTTGTCTGCTTGGTCTGAGGACAACGACAGAATGAGAATCCTTTTTAGCTGAGTAAAAAGAAGCACATCAACTCAATAGAGGACTTTAAAAAGAGCAAACAAAATGTAAGATGGACAGAAACAACAGAGAGGTAAAAAATAAGGAATAGAGACTCACAGGGCTCCTTGGAGCTATTAATAGCAATAGTTTAATTTAAATTGTAAAGCTTTTGAGCTCCCATCCATAAAATTTAGATCAATTAGGAGACAGGCTGCTTTGACATTGTCTGTTGGGGCCAACCCAGAGTGAGAGAAATTACAATGTCCCAACAGACGGACAGAGATACTCAATAAAAAAACCTCCGCACAGGAATGGAACTCACGTCTTCATGTAAACAGTAAAGATCCTAACCGCTACACCACAGACAACAGTTGGTTAAATATATATGTCCCTTTCAACACTGTGCGGTTATCTAGGAGGCGGAAACTCTGAATTTAAAAATCCATCCGTAGTATTCAATTCAATAATAATCATTCATGCTTCATACCGTTGTTCAATTTAAAAGTACTAAATTTTGACAATACTGATACTTGAGACAAATTTACTTCCAAAGGTCAACTCTATCTGCATCTTTGAATCAAATACCTCTATGATCATGTATCTACCAGTTGGAATGTCCCCTGCCTTTTAGACAAACACGTAGCAGATGTTTCCTTAAATTTCGAGACAGATGAATTTTTTATTCTTATTCCCTCAACATAACACTACTCAGAAAAGAAAGTTTCTTAAAAACTTGCAAGTCGTTACCTAAAAAAAAAACCTGAACAATTTGCTTACCTTCTCTTTTCTCAAGTCCCAACTTTTTAGCAAACTTTTTCTGTGGCGAGCTACCAGATTTCCTTTTCTGGGTAGGTGGAATAGGGAGGGATACTTTAAACAACGTGGGCACTGCATTCCACTTAAGATGTCGTCTCTCAAACGGCACGTCAAACTGGTCGCTTTCAAAGTGCTCACAACACAAGGAATAGCCTTTCCTTCCGAGTTCAGAAAGTGGTTTCTCAAGCAAATCCAACCGTCCCATATTCTGAATCCATATTTTGCACCTGACGAAACAACCAAAATATAAAAACATGGAAGAAAAATTAAGTAAAGAGAAAGATGATCTTTGACTTATCAACAACAAAAAAAGTTCCACCGCAGCATAATATGATAATTCTTATTTACTTATAAACACAGAAAATTTGAAAATAAAACAGGTCCTTTTACACTGTCAGCTCTCTCCTTACCAGACCACTATTTCCTTTAAACTGTGACCAGGCCATGTTGGCAACTTTTGTTTACTGGTTGTAATCAGAAAACAATGTAATTTTTTTTTTCTTATTTAAAAATCTCAGTCATGTAAGAGTCTGAGCATAAAATAGTTTAGTTTACTTGTTGAGTGAGTCCAATTATTACAAATGACTGGAGTGAAAGAGATTAAAATTATTAAGAATTGGTTGCATGGTGAAAATAGGTTCAAGGCCATACATAAAGTAAAGAGAGGGTTACATTTTATTTTAATATTAATGATACCAGTTGCGATAGATGAGTTTTATTTATTATTAAGACAGTAACTCACACACACACACTCACATACACTCAAACACACGCACAAAAGTCTTTATCTCATGATGTGATGATGTTATGTCAAAAAGTGAGAACAGACAGCGTCTCAGAACCAATGCTCGATCGGAGGGCAGTAATGTTGTAACACACACAACAGCCGAGATTTTTCCTCTTTTATAGTGTGGGAAAGATTGAAGTGACAGAAGGGTGGCTCTTTGCGCCATCTGTGAACTGAGCTCCTGTACTTGTCTTATATGTAACCAGGGTTGCACGCACACTTAATTGATGTGAAATTACGGGAGTCAATCTCAGCATTCATACTGGGGTTTTAATCACAAAAATTTTTTGTCAGACAATTAGAGATCTATAAAAGCCCTCAAAACTGTTCTATTTTTCTCCTGTTGCAGACAGAGACAACACGAAAAGGACGACAATCTAAGTGAATTTATGAAGTAGATTCTAGACCAGAACTAAAAATTAAACCTTTCACTTTCGTTTTATAAGTTGTGTAAGGCTAAATATTCTACTTTCATCGTCTCATGTATTGATGTCGGAGCCATTGATGACGACATGTAATGATGATAGAGTCCTTTGCCTTTTCTTCTCGCTCATTTCTGTTTGATTAGAGAGATCTAGATCCAGATCTATAGAATAGACGAATACTGACTTGAACGTCCATCGCAATTAGAAAGCCTATCGAAGTGGCTAGCCGTACTTAAGTACGGCTAGACTGCCAGTCTAGCCGTACTTAGATCTAGGTTTGGCCCTATCGACTCAAGCCTGTTAAGTACACAGGTCTCATTAGATCTAGATCTAGTAATTATTCAGGTTCAAATACATGCAAGTCAGTAAGGCACCTTTTGGTTTTGTCTGAAATACAAATACTTTAGGCATTGCAAACTAAAAATTTCATTTACAATTCAGCCATCAATATTAAGTATGGCTAGCCTGACAGTCTAGCCGTCCTTAAGTACGGCTAGCCTAGCTGTCTACCCGTACTTAAGTACGGCTAGACTGCCAGTCTAGCCGTACTTATCTTAGGCCCTATTAACATTAGAAAACAGGAGGTTTAAAATACATGCACTGTCATTAAGGCACCTGGTTTCGTCTCAAATACACAAATACTTTAGGTACTGCACACTAAAAATGTATATTTACAATTCAGTAGGCCTATTTTTTGTAAATGGTCAGTCTAGCCATCATATTAAGAATAAGTACGGCTAGACTGCGAGTCTAGCCGTACTTAAGTACAGCTAGACTGCCAGTCTAGCCGTCATTAAGTACGGCTAGCCTCTTCCAAAGCCTATTATATGAATGATGGTTTTCATTCGTGGTAATTCCGTGCTTTGGACAAAGGCCGGCTCTATTTCTCCAAACGTTCGATAAAATAAATAAGAACTTTATTTCTCAGAGCGCTTTCCTTTTTCGAGATTTGTAGCAAATGGAGTGGCCCGTGTGTGTGTGTGTGTGTGTGCGAGTGTGTGTGTGAGTGTATCATTGTGTAAGGTGTGAATGGGGGGGGGGCAGTTTTTGCTGGGTGATTAAATGCAAATTTAGGTTACTGCCAAGGTCGAACAGTCTTGTTTCCTCGCAATACCTTTCAAAGGTATTCAAATGAAGTATAGTCCGGGAACGTTGCCCCAACCACAACTGAAGTGTATCTGAATATTCAGACATTAAAAAATCTCTAGATTCTATCTAGAATCTAGCTCTAGAAATTGAATTCGATGAAAAAAATGCTTCCTCCAAGTCCTCGCAGAATGGCAGAATGAAAGGATGACGCAGATCTAGAAATCTAGATCTAGATCTAGATCTAATCTAGATTTAGATCTAGATCTTTAAATCTCGCAAATAACGAAAATATCTCGAGATCAGAAACTGTTCGGAGAAATAAAGTTCAACTTTATTTTCCCGGCCTTCGGAGAAAAGGTCACTTCGTTGGACCAATTGGGGAGTTTCACAACCCCTCCTCCTAACCTAGGCCTAACCCAAACTAAAACGAGGCCTACTACTACTAGCCTAGATAAGTTCTTGATCTATAGATCTAGATTTAGATCGAGAATCTAGATCTAGAGTCTAGACTCTAGGCAAGATTGAAGAATACCAGACCAGCGGACTGACTTTGCCTATGTCTCAACCTTAGGAATTCATAATTGTCCCGTTTTTAATATATATATATATCTCTCAATGGAGAATCTCGGACCGAGATCTATTCAATTCATTAAAATTTTGTCTGGGGGGGGACCCCCCCTGCCCCCCCCCCCCCCCTAGATCTAGATCTAGATTTAGTCACCATGACCAACATAAAGCAAAAAAATGCAAGATTCTGCTTTTTTGTACAAAAAAATTCGGTCCATACATCTCAATCTCATCTCATCAGCATCAAGCCATGCTATCATGCTGCAAAAATCAAAATCTTCTAGAACTAGATCTAGAAATCTAGAATCTACATCTCTAGGTCTAGATTATAGATCTAGATCTAGAATCTAATCATAAAATTTTCACTTTTAAAAGCTTACCTAGCCTCGTCCCTTGGAAATCGAAAAAAAGGCAATCCATGTCGAGCATTCTGGCATCCATCGGCACAGCATTGGTTTCCCCCCAGCTTGTCCTGTCTCGAAGTCGAAGGCAAAGAAGTCATTATCTAATTAAAAAGAACACCTGCAGATGAAGGGACCAAGCCCTGGCCTTGAAATCGCATGGAGGTCTCGATAATAAACTGAACACTTGACTATCAACTTGGTAGAAAGTGGCGAATAAAAACGAAAGTTGAAGTCATCGACGTAAAACAGAAAAGCTAGGCCAGAATTGTGACAATGGCGGAGGGCAGAAGCGCCTTTGAACAAACCGGAAATGGATTCGAGGAGGTGGTCAAAAATGGCACAGGCCAAGGCCGAGATCTACTTTGCAATAATATCTGGGTTGCGAATAGGCCAACGTAGGAATTTTCTCCTTACAGAGAAGGTTTTGAGCGTTCTCGTTGCCCTATTGCCATGTGTATTATAATATTCTAGAATATGCCCTCTGACGTAGTTCCGGTTCACTACGGAGCGCACCATTTAACTCAGTTTGGAACTAGATCTAGGCCTAAAGTAATGAATTCTCAATGATAGCAGGGGGGACAGGTGCCGTACGCACTCAACTGCTGCAAGACAGGCGTTTTTCTCTTCATCTGGGTGCCGATGGTGTACACGCGGAAGAGCGAAGATTTTATAAGAGACCAAAGAGCGGCGGCCATGACAGTGCACAATCTAGGACAATACTAATTCGTATTGTTTATAAATGGTTTTGAAGCGCAGTAGGCTAGGCTTTTAAACAAAATAAAGGTGTCTTATTGTCTTCGAAAATAACACCGGTTGTCAATATTTTTGCCCGCAAATTTCAATCAAAATTAATTAAATAAAAGAAATTAATCTAAGCCTGAAAATTAAAAATCGGTACGCGTCAGTATCATTATAATTATGATCTAAAGAACCTACAATTAAATTTCCTCTAAAACGTACTTTTTGTAAGGGTAAAAATTATGTTGGCGATGAAAAAAAAATCGACATGGACGATGGATAATGCAGTCGTTCGTTCAATTCTTTATCTCCGGCAAGCCGCTCCAAAATCCAAAACTCGCGGTCTGAACCGTTGTACTGCTGGTGCGATGAATTAGCCGTTGGCTGGCAGTGGCTCGGGAACATTAATTCACGACGACATCGATGACAAATAAGCTTTCAATAATTATTGTTGAAAACAAATCATCTCAATTACCGGGAGTTCTTTCATTAGATGAAGAACTATCAAAATAGGTTGGTTTGTTTTGATGTCATGACCAGTTTATATATAAATAATAATAGCTGCTGTGTTACGTATTACTAAATTTCGTACCAAAAGAGGGTGATATAAACTCGCACAAAAAAGTCAAGGAACAACTTGTGTTTTCACGTGTCAAATTTAAACTTCAATATCTCGTAAACCTGTTAAGCTCAGTCGTCCACCAAACTTGGCACACGCACTGACGACTAGACACAGTTTGTCTATGCAGCAAATCTGCCAACACAAGCTTCACGGCGACGCGCAGGGCATGCCGAAACACAGCCGAAAAGCATGAAAAATGGGCGAAATTTCTCTTCCTCAGCAACATTGGCATAAGGACTGGTGGCTAAAACTGAGCTTGGCACGTGCTAAACAGATGTCTTGGCTGTGAATATCGCTCACATGCAACCCTCTATAAGCTAGCGTTTTTTAGCCATATTTCATTACAAAAAGATGGCCTGTCGACGCTCGCTGCCTGATGTAGACAGAGAACGAGCCCTTGACAGGCACGAAGATGGCTTCACGTTCCGAGTCGTTGCACGTTGACTTGGGGTGTCCCCGTCAGTCATGTGGAGGCTGTAAAAACGACGGCGAGCGACCGGAATGGTTCAGGACAGGCCTCAACCAGGGCGCCATGTTTGACCAACGACAGCATCGACCGGTTCATTGTCGGACAGGCTGAAATTTCACGAACCACCACTACAAACTGCATCTGGGGCCAACTACGGGTGACAATGTCCACATGAGCGAGGAGACGTAAGGGACCGTCTCCGTAGAGCGAGGTTCGCTTCTCGTGTTCCTGCCAGGCGCCCAAGACACACCCAGCCCCACAAAGCAGCTCGCTGGGCGTGGTCTGCTCGCCATTCACAGAGGACACAACGTCAGTGGGACCAGGTAGTCTTCTCAGACGAATCCAGATCCAAGCTGCTGCACCCAGACAGGCGTGCTCACGTCTGGAGGCGCCGAGGAGAGCGGTTCTACCCTGACTTATCCAGCATGTGACGCCCTACGGTGGAGGGCCCGGTCTGGTGTGGGGAGGCTTCTTAGCTTACCACAGGAACCCCCTCCTCTGTACCACGTACAGGGCAGTTTGAACTCGGCAAGGTACAGGGAAGAAATCCAGCCACCCCCAGCTGTTCCTCTTCTGCAGGAGGTTGGACCCCAGGCTGTTTTGCAAGACGACAACGCCATGTCACAGTGTGCACGCATCGCGGGGAACTTCCTGCAGCAGCGAGCTGTCACCCACATGGACTGGCAATCTTTTAATCGGGATTTGAACCCAATATAGGACATTTAGGATCCCATTGACCGACGGATAAGGGACAACCACCCTCCTGCACAAAACCTTCAACAACTCTTGGGCTACCTCGTCCAGGAGTGGCAGAACCCACAGCAACAAGTTCTCCGAAGGCATACCCTGTCCATGCCTCGACGCTGTGCCGAGTGTTTGGTCAAACAAGGTGGCGACACCCGCTATTGGTGATGTGCATAAGGAACTATGGCTGTTCAGACTTTTGAAATTCAACCAGTGTGATCTAAATTAATTTTATATGAACTTCTCGTGGTTGTTGAAATCTAATATTGTACACACTTAATCTAGAGAGTCGAAAGCATCTTTTTTGAAAAAAATAAATAAATTTGGTTAAACTGTTTTTCAGTTATCTTTCTTTGAATTTTTATTCCTTGACTTTTTTGTGCGAGTTTAAATATAAATAGTAAGTCTCCCCCCCCCCCCCCCCCCAATGCGAACTTCAGGAATCGGCCAATCCCTTCAGCTACCTAGTTTGGGTTTTTTTGTTTGTTTAGAAGCTAGTTAGTTGTTGCTTTTTAAGAAAGAAAATACTCACATTGTAAAGAGAGAGAGAGAGAGAGAGAGAGAGAGAGAGAGAGAGAGAGAGAGAGAGAGAGAGAGAGAGAGAGAGAGAGAGAGAGAGGGGGAGAGAGAGAGAGAGAGACCCTGTCTTGGGATAGATCTGCAGTTTTTGTGACCCGAGGTTTCGTCAGATGACCGAACTTTTTTATTTGATTCTTTTATGTTCTGCAGTATGACCAGTTTCATCCCTGTTAAATTCCGTTCCTTTTGCAGACATTCCTTGTGACATTCTAATTTTATGGACATTATTTAATCTCACTGACAATCATCTTTTTGTGCTTTGTTTAACTGCCATGTCTGACATTAAAAAGTTAATGTTGAAAGGAATAATGTGCTATTGATAAGTTGTCGTTTTACTTTAATTGGTTAGTATTTATGGGTGAGTGAGCGACAACCTGGTAGGCTACTATATTAGGCTGGGTTTCTGCTGACTTTTACCATTTCTATTTTGGCAATGCTGGTTCTCATCTGGTACTTTGTGCACATTTCATTCAGGCCATTCGTATGTTCCTACAAACCGTTTTAGATGCTCTGGTCATGGGCGAACCGGAATTCATTTAACTAGGCCGGTGTTGTCATAAACATATTTCCTTTTCTGATGACTCAGTTCATAATGTTAGAAATAGAAGAGAGGAGAGCATACATCCTTGTCGAACTCCTGGCAATATTAGGAGCCAATCAGTGAGTCTTTCTGGTGTTATTATGGCACAAAACTATTCTCATGACGAACCATGGTGGTTTTAAGAGTTGGCCTTTCACTCCATATTTATTTCCCAGCACTTTCTTTATTTTGAAAGCATTACTCTGTTCACTCGGTCGAAAGCTCTTCTCTGGTTCAAGAAAACTATATATTCTGCTCTTTGTGTGTGTGTGTGTGTGTGTGTGTGTGTGTGTGTGTGTGTGTGTGTGTGTGTGTGTGTGTGTGTATGTGTGTGTATGTGTGTGTGTGTGTGTGTGTGTGTTTTGGTTGTTGTTTTTTTTTTTTGGGGGGGGGGGGTTTGGTCTAAATTGTGTCTCTCGTCTGTTCCAATGAAAAGATGGCATCTGTAGATCTACATCTTTTGTCCCTCCTGAATCCGAACTGGGTTTCACTCGATTGTATTTCCATTTATTGGCTATTGGTCGCATTCTTTGTTCCAAAATCTTAGCGTACATTTTACCTAAGTGGCTTAAAAATAGTATTCCTCTGTATGTCCACAGTCCTTTTTGTTACCCTTTTAATAAGCACTGTGTACTATCCACACTCCTATATGGAGCTGAATGCTGGAGGATGACTGATCATGACCGTGCCAAGCTATCTTCCTTTCATACAACCAGCTTACGCCAAATCCTCCGAATCTTCTGGCCCGACAAGATTTCCAACACAGTTCTGTTGCGAAAATGTAGGCAAGAGGACATGACCACCATAATAAAAAGGAGAAGATTGAAATGAATTGGACATGTTCTGAGAAGAGAACCAGACTCTATGTGAAGACTTCCCTCCACTGGACACCCGAAGGACATCGCAAGAGGGGCAGACCCAAAGTGACCTGGAGACGCACAGTAGAGTCTGAAATGAAGCCCTGGAACCATTCGTGGGGGACGTTGACCAAGATGGCCCAAAACCGACAGAGATGGAGATCCTTTGTTGCTGCCCTAAACGCCAGATGGTGTAATGGGTAGTAAGTAAGTAAGTTTGATTAGCACTAAGATCACGTGTTGCAAGTCAGCAGGTACTTTTGTTATGAATTACCGCTTAAGTGGCTCGAAAATAATGTGAAAGTCAAATGAAACGAGGTCAGCAATTTAATGGACGAGGCGGCAGTACCCTCCTACCATTTGATCTTTGATCAGACTAGTATTGGAAAATGATGTTCTTGCTCAAACATCGCCCACTTATCTTTCGGCCAATTGCTTTAGAATCTAGAACCCGCAGGTTTGACAGCCTTTGGCAATTCAGTTGCTCGACCATAGTCGATTAACATGGATGGCTGATTCTGAAAGGTCAAAATTTAAGCCGCAGGCTAATAATAATTTTCTCAACTTTGAGTCAGTTATCTTCACGAATAATCGTGTGAACTTCATACATGTTGGCGTCTGAATTTGAAATCTGTTGCTCCCAACATGGCTCGACTTTTTATTCAGTTGCTTCACAATTAACTGTACCAGAGATTTACTTGCTGTCATTCACTGGAATTTCACCTAACAAAGAGACGAGTTAGTTTTGCTTTTTATTAAAAAACGATTCTATTCTTGTGTGTGTAAAAATAGTTAACTCTATGCACTACAAGCATTTTTTTTTTTAGATATGAGGGACACGACCGTTAGTTTATTTATAACGCCATACATGTAGTTCTCTCTCTGTATTATTGTTTATTACTATCGTACGCTTTTGCCACACACCCAGTTTGGCCAGCAAACAGTGGTCAGCCGTGATGACCAGACCACCACAGTGCAACGTGGAAGGCCATTTTCACGTATCATCCTATCGTGCGTGTCAAGACCTACTCTTATCCAGTTGCTCCTCCCCTTTATCACTCCAAAATTTTAATTTATAGCTTTCCTTCTCGGACCGAGTTCCCCTGTCCTTCTTTCCGACCCGATCCCATCCGTAATGGGCACCCGCACCACACTGTGTTGCGACCACACCAATGACCTTACTGTATAACCTCCTTGGATCACACTCAGAAGCTCAGTCAGAGTAGTATAAAGCGTATAGGACCACACCTAGGCTTTCTGGGTACGGTGCTCAGAAAGCCCAGGACCACACCAGTTAAAATTCGGTCCGTCTTGCAAATTCAGATTCAGAAGCAGAGACAACAGCTGCAAAGATCAGAAAGAGTTCACAGTTCGATGTGATCCAGCCTGTAGCGAACTTGCAGGCCCTACCCACCCAGCGTGTGATGTAAGTTTACGTGGAGAGCTCAGAAACGAGTGGGATGTTTGGGGAAAACCACAGAATTCTACACTTAGTGTAGAATTCTGTGGGGAAAACAGACGCGTTGGTGAGTTCACACCTCGGTGCGATCCCGTCTGACGCAAGCATTGTACCGTTTCACTTTCATCGAGATTTACAACGGAACATGCGATCACATTCACGAGAGTGACTGATCCGTGACACGACGGGCAGTTCAATGAAAAATGATCGCAAATTTTCTCTCCTGGTTGACCTTCTGTGCCCGCCCGGGTTTCTGTTCCGTAAATTATGATTATGATCTGATATATATATATATATGCGGATCTTACCCGAATGTAGACCTTCAGAGTAATCAAAGCAGGATCTCATAGGGG
Organism: Aplysia californica; assembly: GCF_000002075.1. Classification (NCBI taxonomy): domain Eukaryota; kingdom Metazoa; phylum Mollusca; class Gastropoda; order Aplysiida; family Aplysiidae; genus Aplysia; species Aplysia californica. The sequence goes on from NW_004797361.1 coordinate 1,450,878, forward strand.
CGAATTTTGTGAAGTAGAAATTCTGTTGTTTTTAAATAGCGAGATCTTGAGCAGTGGAATCTTAGTGCAGAGACCACTGTGTTACCCTGACCCTGGTTTGTTACGTTACCCATCTGAACAAAATGTCTTCTCAGTTCCTTTTGGAATACCCTTGCCTCTTGTGTCTTCTGTTCAAGTCAATAACAGCGAGATACTCAATGCCTTTATAATGTCGACTGAAGTGTTCTAGGAACTGCTTCCAACTCGAGTTATAAAAGCACACACACACACACACACACACACACACACACACACACACACACACACACACACACACACACACATTATACGTACACACACCAGAAAATAGAATTCAGACTAATCAATAAAAGCTTACGTGTGTTTCACAGAACACAAAGTCTTTATTAAATTCAAACACAATTCCAACCAAGTGCAGTGAGAAGTGAGGACACACTCGACCTGAAATCTTCATAATGTAATGGAAACACATCAATATAATAGTACCGTAGATCTACCTTGTACAATGCAAATGCCGAAGTTGGCGACATACCGAGTAGAAGGCCCAGCCAAGACAAGTCCAAGACCGACAACTAACTTCTTCAGTCTTGGGGTATAAATTCTATCGACGACCTTAGGATTCTATTTTTATAACCTCCTTTGGATACCGTACTCTCTCTCTCTCTCTCTCTCTCTCTCTCTCTCTCTCTCTCTCCACCCAGCTGTTTTCTTTCATGCACTGAGGCAAAAAAAAGTTAGAAGGAACGAAGAAGACAGAAACAGGACCGGAGGAGAGATTGTCAGATTGACTCGTAGGGTCTGGGAAGCAATATAAACCTAATGAATGGCTTATAGAATCAAAAGGTGGAATAAAACAACGATGTCTAATGATAATTTAAAAAATAACAATATTGTTAGTTGTTGTATAATGCCATGCTATGAGTCTATAGGAAAACAAAACACCCAAAGCTTCAGCCTTATAGTTTAATCAATAATGCACAACCTTTTCAAATGCAAGAACGCTTAGTAATAATACGACCTTCAAACCAACCGAATGATTGGATTGAAACTGATACTGCATACGTGTCCTTTGAAGTTGAAGCCCGGTCCAGCGCCAGTCTATCGAGTTGAGCTTTAACTCTTTCTCTACCCCACCATTTTCCTCACTGAGATTTTGCCTATTTTTCTCTTCTGTTCCATTGAAATAAGAAAATAATATACTCATACATCTGCAGAGTTACTGAATGTGCAAGAGATCAAAACGCAGGGAAACGAATTTCCTCTGAAATAAATAAATGAATAAATAAATAAATAAATAAATGAATAAATTAATAAATTAATAAATTAATTGATAAAATCTTAGCATAAACTATTGTTTGTGTTAGTCTGAAGACGCTACGTGTGGCGGATGAGGTTACGAATCTGTCGAGCCTCGAGATAGATGCAGCTCACGGCCATGCAGGGAATGAGTTACGGTACGTTCTCTTCCATCACTTGATCCGCTCTATCGATCCCTTCAAAAGTACATAGTATAAATGTACACTGTGATACTTTTGGCACTCTATCTGAACATTTGAGTCGCCAGACTTGGGATTAAGTAAGTAAATGGTTAATACCCTAGTGGAGCTGAGTAAGACAAAATAGAATCGATCATCTGGTAATTTATTAAGCAAACCTGTTTGAAAACAACCCCTCGGAGATTCGCCACCAGTCAAGGCGTTCTCTGTAAGAAAGCCTAGCCTCCAGTGCATTCAACATAATGAGAAATCTTTCAGCAAGCCAAACTCATTGGAGGAGAACAGTTTTTGATGCCCAGCCAAGTATAGGCCTACATTGAAAGGAAATGGAGGGGGTGGCGGATTTCGTCTTTTCTTGTTCTTAAAACTGGAATAAAATACAATACGGAATCACAATGGGTAAATTAAAATTATGGATCATTCATTAACGCATGTTTCGTTCTACGTTAATTCAATTTTAATTCTCGCCGCTGGAGGACTTTTCAAGTGTTCAACAAGTTGACTGTTGTAAGCGAGCTGAATAAAACAAAACTTCTTAAAACAGGTGGCAGTTTTCCAAACAGGGACGAGTATGGCAAGAACAGCGCAACTCGTAGCTCTAAAACAATTATATTATGTCTGTATCAGCACCTATAGACAGATCGATACTGATCGAAGACTGATTACGAAGCTTCTATTTATAGAATAAGCTGATTAGTCAATAGTCCTAGCACTAGCTGAGCGTACACTTGTCTCTCTGGTAAACACAGGTCGGAGTTTTTATTTTAGGATCTAAGAAAGTATCTTTAAAGGTAGCAATTGCAGTTTTATACGTGTTTTACACCCCAACAGATACAATTTAGAACATATAGGAGGCGGGCTGTTTCGACCCTGCCTGTATGAGAGGGGGGGGGGGGGGCGCTAACCCGAGCTGAGTGGGGTATAATGGTATCCCAGGAAAAAAGGTAAAAGATGAAGATACTCGATTTAAAAAAATAATAATAAAAAATCCCCACTGGAGAACTGAACTCACTTCTTCTGCACACGATAGCGGAGAGCATAATAACCTCTATTATTATCACAGAAGGCGATACCTACATTGATAAAGTGGAACACGATTGGAACAGCACAGAGAGTACGGGTGATACTGGCAATAGGGCCAGTGGTGATAATAATATATGATAATGATAATGCATTTTAGTTAGATTCCTAACAGTAACACAGCGTTAATTATAATGATGGCACTGTGACTTTTACTTTTAGCACATGGAACCTTGACTCCCTAAAGTAAAGTCAAAAGGAAGACAGTGTTGACATGGTGTATTTCAGTACAATATCAACATATTTACAGGTTCAGAAAGAGGATGATGATGATGATGATGATGATGATGATGATGATGGTGGTGATGATGATGATGATGATGATGATGATGATAATGATGATGATGATGTAAGAGCGGGTGCTATGAGTCCCCCACCGGCAGGCCGTCCAGGGGGCAGTTCATACTCGAGTTGGTGAGCCAAGTGTCGATACAGCCAGAGTGAAAGTCATGTCCACAGGGGAGGAATTTCCTCTCTTGTCCGGCCACGTATGGTTCTAGACAGACAGCACACAGAGACTCCAAACCACTGTCTGGAACCTTCTCTGTCTTCAGGCTCCAGAGGATGCTTCGGGAAATGGTTTTTGGCTTCACCGAGTCGTCCAGCTGCAGCAACATTTCGTAGTCTTCTGGCGTGAGTTCTCTGTGCTGAAGACTGATGAGAAAACTTGAAAGTTGGTTCTCCATTCCTTGGGGTGCGTTTGTTTCGTGCAGTGCGTATTTCAGGTTTTGTGCAGGCTGTGCTCGTCTCTGACCATTGTGACCCGATGACGCACGAGACTCGTTTTTCTTTTCCTCTTTCCTGACCACGTCTTTCTTGGACATGGGTGGGATTCTTTTCAGCCTGGTAGACTCGAAGATATTTAGCTCAACGTTGAGTATTTTGAACAGACGATGGTGAATGTAAAGCTTCTTTTTCCCCTTGTTGTTTTGGATAGACTTGCAGTGCTTCGTTTTTATGCTCTTGTGAGCTTTCTGAACACGTCGGTCTCTGTCTTCTCTGGTGTAAATCCTTTTGGTGGAAGAGCATTCTAGCTCAAACAGTTTGTACAGATCACTTTTGTTCAGGTTACTGAGTGTAGGGAAGTCGAGACGATGTACATATCTCCCTGTTAAAGAAGCACCGGGCGTCTTCAAAGGAGCCGACGTGACGTCACTTTTCGTTGTTGTTTTCGTTGTTGTTTTCGGTGTCGTTTTCGGTGTCGTTTTCGCTGTTGTTTTCGTTGTTGTTTTCGCTTTTTGAGGAGTTTTACTTTTGACGACGTCATCTTTGAAGTCGAGCCCGTCCCAGTCTACAATGACGTCATCGTAGGGCCCAGAATAGTGGACGTCGATGCCGAGGGAAGAAAAATAAGCCTCGTCGTCCTCCTCCTCGTCATGAGGCCCGAAAGAAGAGGAGGAGGGGGAAGAGGTGGATGGGGAGGTGGTGGAGGAGGCTTCCGGGTCGATATCATCGACCCCTACGGTAACATGGTCTATAACCTCAGCACTGTCGTTTGTAGCAGTGTCGTTTGTAGCAGAACATGCAGAGCTCGAAACTGTTGAATCAACAAGAGCTTCAGACACTTGAACCTTTGAGACTCCATCTACATCTTCGCTGGCCTCCGTCTCCTCAGAAGTACCAGCGTCAATCTCTAAGCTAGGCCCGTCGTCTACAGGGCGTGGTAGAAGTGAAAGGTGAAAGCCAAGGTCGGCAGGGTCAAGGGTGCTCCACTTTTTGTTTTTCTTCTGTCGTACTCGAGATCTCTTATTTTTCTTCTTACTTTTCGTAACATCCTCATGTTCCGGAGCATCTTCATTAGAATCTTGGGTTTTTCTTTTGCTTTTTGAGCGCTTTTGTTTCTTTTTAGGGTCAAATACTTTGGGCCTCACGTCTGGGGGACGTTCAGCATTCTGAGACATTGAGGAACACTCACCACCATTATGATTGTTGCTCGTGCTGGTGTAATCCCCACAGTCTGTCATCTGCTGATGCTCAGCAACGTCGATGTGTGGTGAAACAGTGTCCCCAGAAGGAAAACTATCAGAAATGCATAGCAGCCGAGTTGACTCGTCCCCATCACAGACCGGCGACGACACTACCGATTTATTTGATTCACTAGTAGCTGAAACAGAAGCAGTTTCCAACAGCACAGGAGTCGGGGCATTATTGTTCTTAATTTCAGCTGCAGAATCAATCAGGTACGTGTCATCGTCTGACCCACTATCAGGACGACCAGAAATAGAAGGCTCTCTAGAGACGGAATCGCCGCCATTTAAAGTCTTCTTGTCTTCCTCTTCGGAACTGTCGGTCCAGTCTGAATCCTCACATGTCCAGAAAGGTAAACTGTTGACGAAAACAGAAGCAGAGGGCGGGGACACAAGAGTCATGGTATCCAAGAAATCAGTGGAAGCGTCGGTGTTTAGGGTTTCCGTGTTTGTAAAAGCAGAAGTCCACGAAAATGAATCAATAATCGTTGCGCCCGTTTACAGCGGTGTCCACAACAGGGCTCAGCTGTTTTTTCTTTCTTTTTTGTTTGTTTGATTTTTTGTTTAACAGAGTAGGACTACTTTTGTTTTTAGGGTGTTGGAAACTACCGCACACTGTCACACGAATTACTCCCAAAGAAGAAGCGAATTTCCTTTTCAAGGACTCAGCTTCTACAGGACGAAGCCCAGACGGGCACACAGCGAGAAATAGATTTGATCACCAGTGCCTATGCTTTAAAGGTAATCGTTGCTTTCTTGCGTGCAAGTTTGCAATACCTTCCAGACAGAGAGGAATACTAATTTACTAAATATAGTTTTGATATCATCGCTGCTTTTGCTCTATATAGAACTAGACTATAAATAGGATTCCGCATGGGGATTTCCCGCTGATTGAGACTTTTGACTGAAAAAGCTAATAGTTTGTCCCCTTAAGTAATCAAATAAATACAGTGAGAATAAAAATGTTCGCATTCATCATCACAAACAAACGACTAGAGGGAACAGACAATGAGTAAACGAACATAATAATATTATTTTTGTATCAGAATCCCGGGGATAGGGCAAATAACTGACAAAACAGCAAAAGCAGGGAGTGTTAGTCTGGTACCGGAAATCAGCGAAGCATGTTTTCTCCATGGTCAAGAATAGAATTAATGGCTTCGCAGGTTAACCGAATCGTCATCATTCGATTTCAAGGTTGACCACTTTGGGTTTCCCTGATCATATAACAAACGAGGTAAATCGAACATTCTAGATTTTATCAGAAGGAAAAAATACGTTCTCTGAAAATACTGTTGATTAATATGTTATTATAAATCACTTGTTGCACGATGTAGATTTTTCGTCCACGATGGCCAACTGGCACAAAATTGAAAACGAAACTAGGAAATTGGGCATTGGATTTTGACCCATTTCTGGCAACCGCCCTCTAAATTCTGTCAGAATAGAAGACTGTAGATCTTGCAGTATAAAATAAAAACTAGGCCTAAAACACTGTTGTAAGACCTCTGCTGACTGACTTACTGAATACTGAATACTGAGAATGTCTGACTAGATCTAGATCTAGTCTGAGTGTCTACTTTCTTTCTCTCCATCACTGCTTCATCGGGCATCGCTTCAGACAAGAACAGGTTGTTTGATTATTAGTAATATAAGCTGAAATTCATTTTAAACATTGCAAAGACAGTACTTTGGCAAAGTATGTTTGGCTTTCAATAGGGTTCTTTCTAACAAAGACTAATATCTAGATCTAGATATATATCTAGATCTAGATCTAGATCTAGATCTAGATCTAGATCTAGAAGTAGAAGAGCTAGAAAATCTAGATTCTAGATATATCTAGAATCTAGATCTAGATCTAGATATCTAGATCTAGATCTAGATATAGATCTAGATTCTATATCTTCTATATCTAGATCTAGAAAGGCCGTCGTTATTCGGACTAGAATCTAGATCTAGATCTAGATCTAGAGTCCGAATAAAAAAATTTCTTATTCGGACTCGAGTCCGAATATGAAAAAATGTTATTCGGACTCGGGTCCGGAAAAAAGGAAGTGTCTTCGTTCTATAGATCTAACGTTCAGTGCTTCCAATTTTCCGCCATTTTTTAGTTTCCCTCACACCTTATCTGCCGATCCAATGCCCGCCGCATCATTGATACTCCTCCCCCCCCCCCCACACGTTTCCCACTTTCTTTGTTGTAGAAAAAGGTAAAATTGAAGATTAGCAGACCACCTGGCATATTATGAGCTGTGCAAAAAAAAAAAAAGACCGATTCGTTCAAATACACAAGCCTGTGTCATATCGATTGTTTACCAAGAAAATGTTGTGTTGCTGTCTAGAGCTGTGCATACGGCAACTTTTGATTCCATTGACCAGCGCACAATTAATTACGTATTCATTACGTAGATCTACGTCAAGACTAGCTTATTATTGTAATAATGATCAGTTGCCAGGGGGAAAAAGACCGACGCTTATGCGACGTTCAAAGCCCGGACCGATAGTGCCCCCCACCACCCTCCCCGACACGCACACAGCCACACGTGTGCAGGCCGCCCGTCCGACCCGACACATGCTAACGAGCCATCTTTAATTGCTTCTGATGACCTCTTGATAAATAAACATTTATAAGAAGCGCTATAATTTTTCAGGCCGGCCTCAAATTCATCATAAGATTAAAACTCGGCTCCTGCACAAAATGCCTTTTTGCCCGAAGTGATCCCGGTCTCTACCCAGCCCGAGGCGAGTCACGAGTGAGGCAGGACAGGAAGCCGGATTCACGAGTCACAGGAAGTCGGAAGTGATGTCATGCTGGACAAGAATCAGAGTCCGAATAACATTTTTTTATATTCGGACTCGAGTCCGAATAACCACATTTCGATCTAGAAACTTGATTCTAGATCTATCTATAGATCTATTCTAGAATCTATATCTAGATCTAGATGATCTAGATCTAGATCTAACTCTGAATCTGGACTTGATCCTCTCGTGTGTTGGAAGCACAGAGAGGTGTGGAAGACAAGAGAGCGATTTTGTAGTTTCGTTCGTTAAAGTCAAAATAAGTAGGGGGGTTTCAGGGGCTTACCCCGACCTAATAAAAATGTGGAAGGGGGGGGGGGGGTGAATTTTACCACAATTTGATGTTTTGCAGTTAGGTTGCATCCCTGTTCTTTATCATGTAGAGTCTAGATCTAGATCTAGATCTAGCACTTTGGTCATCAAGACTTCTGGATTTCTTCTCTGGATGTAAACAAATGGATCGTGGCCTTTAACGAACGGAACTACAAGATCACCGAGACAAGAGATCCTTTGAAATGGGGAACGAAGTGACTTGAAGTTGAGTCCAATAAGACAAAAATTATATTCAGACTCTGAATTAAGGAGGTTATCCGTACAATTGTGTGAACAACTCTGTCTAGTTATCCGTACAACGTTGTACGCACAATTGTACGAAGTGCTGCAGGTATCCGTACAATAGTAGGCCTGCATGCCCACAGGCCTACAGCCTACATGTTCTGTCTTTGTAGATATCTAAAGATCTAGATCTAGATCTAAATCTAGAATCTAGATCTAGACCTAGAAATTCTAGATCAGTTTCCAATATTCCACCAGCTGAAATTTTTAAATTTTTCATCAGACCTCATCTGCCGATCTGATGCCAGTCGCCTCATTGATGGTGTTCCCCTCATGGCCTCATGTAACAAAAAACAACTAGTCTAAGTCTAGATCTAGAAATGTGTGTTGCGTTGAAACCGTGCTGTAAAAATATTTAAGCTTAATCTACCTCCTTCTGTTGATAGTTCTGATGGCCGAAATGAGGGCGTGTCTGCGTTTGAAGAAGTATTATATTATGAGTGTGGGTTCGAATCCCGGTCCCCCGGATGTTTTTTTTTTTTTTTCTTCTTCTTCTCTCTCCTCCCCCGACTGACCAACAATTTTTTTCCCATAATTGTTTGTTTTGACTTCAAAGATTTCCACTCATGGTTTTGTGTAAAAACAAAGAGACATAATAATCTAGATCTAGTCATAATTATAGATCTACTTATATTTTAATAAAAGTATTGATCTAGCCTACTTTTCCTTATAGGCCTACCAATTTAGGTCTGGTTAAAGTTATTACATTAATGCTCAACTCAGGGGAGAACCAACTGGATGACTAGATCTAGTGATCTTGGCTATTTTTACAACCTCCAAAATTCAATTGTACGAATAACTCTGTCTGGTTATTAGTACAATTGTACTTATAACTAGTTAGAGTTATACGCACTATTGTACCAATAACAGCAGCCCTGAATTAAGTTCAGCATGGAGTCCGCTCCAACTTCCAACCCTTGTTGTTCCTAAATATTTCCGTAAATTTTTATTTTCACTCTCGCACTCAGATGCACTGCTTCGGGGGTCAAACTGCAGTACTTACTGTTTGCTGCAGATCACACATAAAGCCACTGATTCTGTCGCAAATGAATTATCAAGAAAATTTCAAATCTAACTCTGTAAAATATCAAATATATAAGCCTATGGTTTAAAATTAGCCGTGCAGTCTCGGCATTGAGAAGAATAGGACTGACGTGGTGCTAGCGTGTCGTACAAGGCGACTAAATGGCAAACCAGGTAGTGACTCCTGAAAGAGAGTCATCCTGCTTCCAGGTCGGGGGTTGAGTCATGAGGCTAACAACCTCTCTCGTAAAAAGAACCTGTTACAGAAACACATACAAGCAAAAACCATTATCTCTGCTTGGCTGATCGTGGATCTTCTCCAAATGGAGAGTTTATGATGCAAGGCAGTGAAAGCCGAAAGGAAGCTGCTGGGCAGAAGTCTCCACCATCATCCAAGTCCAAGTCTCTTCGGATCGGCTCGTGGAACGTTAGGACCCTTTATGAGGCTGGAAAAACTGCACAAAAGTTCTCCAAGAAATGCACCGATACCAACTACACATACTGGGAATCAGCGAGACCCACTTGAACCAGTCTGGACAGAAGCGAATGAAAGAGGGGGAGCTTTTTATTTATTCAGGAAATGACAGTGATGGACCACACAGGGAAGGAGTAGGGATGATCATATCAAAAACAGCTCAAATACATTCAGGGGCTGGGAAGCACATGGTCCAAGGATCATCATGGCCTCATTTGGAACTAACAAAGAACTCAAGGTAAGAGATGGTAGGAAGAAGGTCATTAACATGAACATCATACAAGTGTATGCTCCAACCAATGATGCAGAAGTGGAGAATAAAGATGACTTCTACAACCGCCTGCAGAACGTCATCGACAAACTTCCAGGTAAAGACATCAACATTGACATGGGAGATCTAAATGCAAAGGTAGGTTCGGACAATAGTCACAAAGAGGAAATCATGGGCAGACACGGATTAGGAGAGGCAAATGACAACGGAGAAAGGTTCCAAAACTTCTGTACATTCAACAACTTGGTCATTGGAGGTACAATCTTCCCACATAAAAGGATTCACAAGGCCACTTGGGTCTCCCCGGACGGAACAACGGAAAACCAGATTGACCACTTTTGCATCTCCCGAAAGTTTAGACGCTCACTGGAGGACGTCCGAGTCTTACGAGGAGCAGACGTCGCATCAGACCACCATTTGATCCTTGGAAAGATGAAACTAAAACTGAGAAGATATGCACAAGTCACAGCTGGAAATCGTCTAAAGTATGAAGTGAGCCTTCTGAAAGACCCAGTAAAGAAGAATGAGTTCAAGTTGGAACTGAAGAACAGATTTCAAGCCCTTCAAGATCTGAATGAATGTGAAGTCAACGAACACTGGGATAAGATAAGAGAGGCAGTAAATGCAACTTGCCAGAGCACCCTAGGACCCAAAGACAACACCAGGAATGAATGGATTTCACAAGACTCTCTAGACAAAGTCAAAAGAAGAAGAGAGCTGAAGGCCCAAGTCAACAACAGCCGTACCCGAACTGAGAAACTTGCTGCACAACAAGAGTACACCGAAGTAAACCGGGAGGTAAAGAATTCCATCAAGAAGGACAAGAATACCTACCTGAATGGCCTGGCCGAAAAGGCTGAGAAAGCAGCAACAGACGGGCACTTACAGATTGTACACCAGACTACAAGAACTCTTTCAGGTAGGTTCAGCAAGCCGACTCTACCAGTGAAAGACAAAGAGGGAAAGACTATCTTCAACCCAGAGGGGCAACTTAACCGATGGAGAGAACACTTTGATCAACTATTGAACAGACCACCTCCAGAAAACCAACCAGAAATTCTTCCAGCCAGAAATGACCTCCCAATAGTCGCAGAACCACCTTCAAGAGAGGAAATTGCAGCCGCTATAAAAACACTGAAGTCCCACAAGGCAGCTGGTCCCGACCATATACCACCGGAAGCCCTTAAGGCAGAGAAAGATAGGTTTGTGGAAATTCTCTATGCTCTGTTTGAAAAGGTTTGGCAAAAGGAGGAAATACCATCAGACTGGAAGGAAGGCCACCTAATCAAGCTGCCAAAGAAAGGAGATCTCAGCAATTGTAACAACTACAGAGGCATTACACTCCTGTCCATACCTGGGAAAGTCTTCAACAGGATACTCCTGGAGAGAATCAAGCTGGCAACAGATGAGAAGCTTCGAGGAAACCAGGCAGGATTCCGCAAAAACCGATCATGTGCGGACCAGATCGCTACTCTGTGTATCATTGTTGAGCAATCGCTTGAATGGAACTCTCCACTCGTGGTCAACTTCATTGACTATGAAAAGGCATTTGACAGCGTGAACCGGGAAACTCTGTGGAAACTCATGCGGCATTTTGGAATACCTGAGAAAATCGTCAAGCTTGTGAAGGCCACCTATGATGGAACAAACTGCCAAGTCCTCCATGGAGGACAACTCTCAGAATCATTCCAGGTACAGACAGGAGTGCGACAAGGATGCTTGCTCTCACCTTTCCTGTTCATACTGGCAATTGACTGGGTCATGAAAGAAGCCACCAGAGGCAAATGTAATGGAATACAATGGATCCCTTGGCAGCAGCTGGAGGACTTGGACTTCGCAGATGACCTTGCACTGCTCTCTCACACACATGCTCAGATGCAAGAAAAGACCAAGGAACTCAACAGGCTATCAAGGAGTGTTGGCCTACGTATACATCCAGGCAAGTCAAAAGTAGTGAAGCTAGGAAAAGTTTCAAGCCCTGCTGTGACAGTGGAAGACACTCCCCTGGAAGAAGTGGACTCCTTTACCTACCTTGGAAGTGTCATCGATGGTAAAGGTGGAACCGAGGCAGACGTTAAAGCAAGAACCGCCAAGGCAAGGTAAGCCTTCAAGCAATTATCAAAAGTCTGGAAAGCAAGCAACATCTCGCTGCGCACCAAGATTCGACTCTTTAACTCCAACGTCAAGTCTGTGCTCCTCTACGGCTGCGAAACTTGGAAGACAACGAAAACAGTACTGAATAAAGTCCAGACTTTCATCAACAGATGTATGAGGAGTATTCTAAGAATTAAGTGGCAGGATAGAATAAGAAATGAAGAACTGTGGGAAAGGACAGGACAAAAGAATATAGAAGTAGAAATAGGACTAAGAAAGTGGCGATGGATGGGACACACCTTAAGAAAGCCCAGTGGAAACATCACAAGACAGTCACTGCAGTGGAACCCACAAGGAGCACGAGGCAGGGGTAGGCCACGGGAAACATGGAGGAGATGCATGGAAAGGGACATGAGAGAAATGAAGCTCACTTGGAACGAGCTTGGAAGGATGGCTCAGGACAGAGATAAATGGAAGGAGCTTGTATGTGGCCTATACCCTGCCAGGGGTGAAAGGCATTGATGATGATGATGATGATGGTTTAAAATAGGGGGGGGGGAGGGGAGGGCTGTATCCCCCCAGATTTTCTTTTACCCCAGTTGGGCAGGCTCTCCTTGACTGGTCCAAAGCACGTCTATCTCTATTAAGAACTATTCAGATATTTCAAAAACTATTAATTTGCTACGGAAATGAAGTTGATATTTGTGTTCAATGCATCAATTTGTAGAAAATGGGCAACTGGTAGTTAAGTGTCAGACGGGAGGGAAAGTAAAAAAATACCAATATTTCCAGCATTTCTGAAAACTTTTTCGATTATAATTATAACAATCCAGAGGGTCATACTAAAATGCGAAAAGGCACAAAAAGAGGCGAAAAGGGAAAAGACACGAAAAGATGCGAAAAAGACACGGAAAGACTTCTGATTTGTTTCCTTTCAGACGTCAGACTTATTTTCAGGTTTACTTTTATCAAAATTGGGGTAATCCTTACCATCTACGGTCCCTACAAGTTTGTTTATCTACACAGAGTTTCTATGTACACGGTAACCGGGCTCATAAGTCTCAGAGTCTACGTATTTGGTAACAGGAAGATCCACCCTCGTTCTTCACAGAAGTATCGTGTTGTGCGAGTCACCGTGTTGTATGTGCAGTGTGCTGACTCCGACATTTTCCGATGTGTGCATTGTGTGAGGCCATGTAATTGACAATGGCCATTTCAGCTGCCTTTTTTCTCTCTATGTCCAAGTTCACAGTCATAGACACCTTGTGTAGATTTAGATGCACAACTACTCCATCTGAACCCTTCAGCGGGACTTTACAGGAATCCCCCATTTTTCTATGTAAACTTATTTATTTATGCATGGGTTTAGTGGGGCAAGGGAAGTCCCGAACTTGGATATACAGCGGGAGAGATCAAGCGAGCTCTATCTGGGGGAAGGGGGTTGGGCGATGGGGAGCTGTAGGCCGGCTTAAAACAGGCAGCCAGCAGTGCGGTGTTGTGAATGGCCAGTCCAGTGATGAGTGAGGTGGGTCAGGTGGCAGAGAGACGCATATATATGTGTCTGTGTGAGGTGGGGTGGGGGGGCATCCCGGCGCTGATCGTGGCGCTAAACGCGAGATGCACAGTCTCTGACATCAGCTCCCGGTGTCACTCCCGGTACGGGTACGGTACTGGTGGTTCTCAACACCCAGTACCGGGAGAGGACCGGCATACTGGGTTTCGCCGGTACCGCCCAACACTAATTTGACTGATTTCTATAGATCTAGCGGAAACTTGCCGAGAGTGGGATTTTTCTTCTGGAACCAAAAGTCCCGCTATAGTCATGTTCTACTGTATAACAGCTGTTCATTATATCTCAGCAAGTGTGTGTATGAATAGATCTAAAATATGGACTTTCCATTTTTATGGTACATTTCCAACTTTTTCATTTACCTGCATTTTTCTTCCAGCGTTTTTAAAAGCACACTACACGTAATGCATAAATGATTAAATGGATGGGGTTAAGGCGGAGAAGTTTCTGAATAGAATTGCTTTCAATTTAGGATTTGAAATACATTTGTATGGCTGTGCCGTCTTGTTATTTATGGGATCTAGACAGAAAATAATGGGAAACAGCTCTCATAGAATGGTCCCATTGTACTTGCTGTTTACTTTGTGCTCATAACACACAAAAGAAGGGTGGAAAATAAAAGAAGTCAAGGTCTTGAAGGAAGGGAGCGAAGCAGCTACCGTGCACCTAGCTTAAGGGGCCCCCGAAACTAAGTAGCCAGTTCCCATGTACGTAGATACTGAGACTATGTGCCCGGTTACCGTGTACGTAGACACTCCCTTGTTTATAAATTATATTCCGCCATGATGAACACCCGAGACTCCATAATGAAAGCCAGATTGGCGCATGACGTCCTTTCGATGTTTTATTTTCTTTTTTGTCGCATTTAATCTTTACAATTATTATTAGTAAAATATTATTATTTATGTAATTACTGTTATAGGACTTTCTTTACTTTATGGTGCTGGGTTCCACTGTGACAAGTGGAAATTTACGTTGTTAAACGCGTCTTGTGAATATTTGCCATGCAACTCTCTCCACATGAATTTTTAAATTTTTGGTTAGTGTTTTACGGCGCTCGCAACTGCATTGTAAGGTCATATAAGAGTGGGGGACACCCTCCCAATTAGGACTGGTATCGTATCTTTTCCTGTCTTTTCTCGTCTTTTCGTGTCTTTTTGCCGTGTTTTTCGTCTCTTTTCGGGTTTTTTCTCATTTTAGTATGGCCGAATGAAGACGTGAGCTTTAGTATCCAGTTACAAATTACTAGATCTATGTCTGCTAAACTGACCCTCCCTGCGTCATTAGTATGAACAGAACAACCAAGTTGAGTTAAACTTGCCGGGGGCAAAGTTAATTTTGTTGACCAATGAGATTTGGCATAACAATCACGCACTCTCGGCTTGCTGGGGGAAGAGTTGTTGAGAAGAGGCCACGGCTGTGGATTTTTATGCAATGTGGTTTTGAAATAATATTAATTACTGAAAAACTATAACACTTGACAAAATGAAATTAAAAATGTGGAAAGACAAATTGTGGTGGAAGTAATGATGATGCTTTAGTGGTGGTGGAAAGGCCCTGAGTTGTCGGTTACCGTGTTCGTAGACACTGCCATTGGGCAATGAGAGTGCAGTCTTTTGACTTTTGACACAATTACACAGTCCAAGTAGGTAATTCTAGTTGTAATTCTGGTTTTACGTAAAATTCCCCCGATGACAGTTATATTATGAATCTTAACCTCCTTACACTCACATAACTCACTGAGAGGGCGAGTCCGAATAAATAGACATTTTTTTCAGACCCGAGTCCGAATAGATAAAACCCATTTTCAGACTCGAGTCTGAATAGATAAAAAATCTAATCGGATTTGAGTCCGAATAGAACTGGCGAATGGGGAATCAAGTTTAGCCTACTTGTTCACAGTTGAAACCTAGTTCATTACTCACAGTCTCAGTTCAGTCTAGATCTAGTCTCGAGTCAGTTTGAGTTTGCAAAGGTCGACAGGAGTTTTGAGCCATTTGTGTTTTGATTATTGTCTTCTCTTACTGTCTTGGTTTTACTTAATATGAAAAGTCTGAATTATTGAGTCTTACAGTTTCTAACTCTGTAGGCTAGTTATG
Organism: Aplysia californica; assembly: GCF_000002075.1. Classification (NCBI taxonomy): domain Eukaryota; kingdom Metazoa; phylum Mollusca; class Gastropoda; order Aplysiida; family Aplysiidae; genus Aplysia; species Aplysia californica. The sequence continues at coordinate 1,466,385 of NW_004797361.1, forward strand.
GGAAGTATGAACAGTAAAAGTAAACTTTTGGAAATTTTTAGGCCCTATAAGCTTATTATTAACTTATTAAGTTATTAATATACTGGGAATATTATTATTGTTCCACTTTTTATCTTTTTTCTGTTGTATTTTCAGGTAGCCATGTCAGTGTTGCCTTCACATGGTCCGAGCAGGCACCCAATAGTAAGTCTCACAATTAAAATTAATGTATAGTCGGCACCCGTTTTGAAGTGCTTTACCTAGTGTGCAACATCCAGGGGTTACCATGACCAGTGGCAAAGTGTTCATATAATAAAATAATCACTGCTTCCCTTCTTAATTTCTTGGAACATTGTTGCTGTCAAATTCACCCATAGATGGAGGTTTAATAAATTAAATGTAAAAAATTGACTTTCATATCACCAATGAACACTGTGCACACATTTAGAACTGTTTCATTGCCACTTAAATATCCTGTTCACCCCTTTCGGGCCACTCTATAAGCAATCACAAGCTCTGATGTAAGCTTACACTTACTGTTAGACTGATTCTGCTCTCCTAGTAATGCATCTGTTTTATATTATATATACGCTCGTTTATTCCACTTTTCATAAGTCATTACTTACTTTTGCCTTTTCATCCTTTTGTCGTTAAAAGCGCCGAGGGGAGATGCAGTTTTCTATAGTAGACAAGCTCTGCAGCTCTTTTAAGTGGGTTATTATAACTTCTCAGGGTTTCCTTGACTCCCTCAATCCATAAGTCAATAAGTCTTTCCAGGGAGTATTTGATTGTTTTGTGTTAAAGTCAAAATGGTAGCTTTTGCAACTCTACATAGGTAAACTTGGCTGCCCTCAGTGCATCAAACCATATCAAATGGTATAAAGTTTGATGAAAATTTATGTACTGTGCACTCTGTATTAAGATTTCATGAGCAATTTGAAAATTTTATGGACTGTTTTCATTTTCAGTTGAGTTATGCAACTTTTTATCTCCAACAGTTAGAAGACTTCCTTCGCCTGTATCCAAGTTGTGATGAGGATCTCGCTGACAGAGTGTTTTTGATTTATCAAGATCTGACGGAAGGTGAGAGGAATAATAACGTGGTACCACAGATCAGCAACATTGTAGACTTAGTCGTGCCACCCTCTCCACTACCAAAAATAGGAATATTTCTCGAAATCCTCCGTAAAATTTGGAGTTGGGAGCTGGGGATCGGAGTCCTCAGAACCCCAGTATCTTAAAATTATATTACGAACCAACCATAGCAAAAACAGATGTGTGGCATCATGGCAGAATAAGGTGTTCATCAAAATACTTCAATAAACGAAACTGACATTCTTCCACCTGTTGTTCAATCTTTGTAGTTTTAAAAAATCTTTTGGCTCAATACCTTTGAAGTCTAGTTACGATTAAGAACAGGTTTCTGTGTAGATTTTACTGAAAAGTGTTGATTGAAAGGCAATTTAAATGTAAACATGCAGTTTGTAATGACACTGAAGCTTTGGAGTCACCAAAAATTGGCAGCCATTTCTCGTTAATTTTATCTCTGACACCAAGGGACCCCCACGTTCTTCAGTCGTTAAAGTCTTGACTTCTGTTCAAGATAGATGGGTATTTTTTTCCCCACGAAAAGCAAGCCAAATAAACACAAGCTTTAAGATGATACCAAAAACTCTATGCCCCAAAATTTATGAGTGCTTGATTCCACCATGTCGTTACACAAATGTTATGTATCAATTAAAAATGTGTATTTTCTCACCATTTACAATAAAAAGTCACACAAATAAATGCAAATTAACCTGTGTATTTTCTCATAATTTATGATAAGTTGTATAAAGATGGAAACCGAATTCAAGACAAAAGTCTTATTTTATGCAGGTCCAATCAGGGTTCTTTGACATCCATTAAAAAATCAGAGGACTCTGGTTTTATCGGAGTACTTGGCATGTCTATTTCTCCCTTGCAATGATCTGACCATTTTTGCCCCCCAAGGTACGATTACATTTCAGAATAAAACACCTTGCTATTTTGAGTACCATCTTCATAGTATTTATCATTTGTTAGAGTAGTCACACGCCGTACTCTTGACACTCTTTATTTTAGACTGATTTTTTTTCAGTTCATAATTTTATAAGTGCCGCCTTGTTAAAAATCATGGTTGCTTAAATACCATTGCCAGTCTGTTTGAATTCTTGTACGTTTTCCTCCTGCTTTTGTTTTTGTAATTTGATCATCTTTACCTGTTTGAACAAGTATAAGATGTAGTAATTTTCATATATATATTAAGATTATGTCTGACCTCAGCTTGTGAGCGCATTCATATATATCTCTTTGATTCGTTTCTTATTGAAGGCTATTGTTGAGAAGGAGCTAGACAGATTAGGCAGGTTACCGGCATTAAGTTAAAAATGAATCCCTACCGAACACTTAAAATACTACGGTCTGCTTGATTTGTTCAGATCATGGGTACCTTTCGAACGTGGCATAAGACAACTGGAAATGTAGGGAACATAATACTGGGAGTCCACTGAAACTGAAAATGGTTCATCCAAAAACATTGGTAAACCGAAAGAAAAGAAAGTCCCTGATTGTTTTTCATCTGTTTGAGCAACCTTTCCAAACTGAAAACTGGACTAAACTGAAGAACATTTAGTGGTGCTGCAGGTTATCAGTTTTAGCAGACTCTACTGGAATTAAATTTAAATAAAATTTTCTTGAAAATCTGTCTTCTGAGCTGATAAATATCGTAAAGTCATCAGTTGACTACTCCTAAGGTCTAGTGGAGGAACACAGAAGAAGATGAAGAAGAAGAAGGAGAAGGAGAAGAAGAAATAAACAACAACAACAGGAACAAGGAGAAAAAGAAGACTCAACTGCATATATTTGAATATGATACTAATATGAGCAAACATTTTTTTCCCCTCTGTCTCTAACTTCCTACACACAGTGCGAGGCTGGTGGTACACAGAGCTGGCCTACAGCGACACTCTCGGCCGGCCGTTTGTGATTGGTAAGCGAAACCGCCAGACACCGAGGCAAGCCGTCTTACCTTTAGGATCTGAGGAGACAATCTCGCTCGTCGAAGCTCAGCACATGTTTTCTGGGATCATGATTGACGGAGAACCTCAGAAAATGTAAGTACAGTCAAATTCTGTAATACCAACCCCCTTCCCCCCTCCCC
>NW_004797361.1:1469644-1471873 GCF_000002075.1 Aplysia californica
TACCCAAAACCAACACGCACCACCCCCCAACTCACCCTCCTCATTATACCACATCCTTTCTTACTGCCAAGTTTTGCTAATGCACAAAGAAGAATACTCATTTAATCATACCATTTGACACTTTAAACCACCATCCGCCAACTGCCTTAGTTGTACAGTCCTTATTTAACTACTAATGTAAATTTGGCGTACAACACCACCAGTGGATTAACCGTCAGAGGAAGGCTACACTGCACATATGGCATGTGGCACCCACCCACTACCCACTTGGCAACTAAGCAGTGATAGTTCGCCTTTTTCCCACACATGACTCTGCAAGCTAGCGGTCATTCCAAATAGCAGAGTCCGCTTCAACTGTTCGCTGTTTTTCCGAAAACAGCGGTAAACTGAAAGAAAATAAAATCCAGGACTTTTTTTCTTCTTTGTCTGCAAGAAAACTCTCAATTAGGCAAAATGCTCCCATTTTTATATTGAGAAGAATTTCGAAGCTTATGTCATCTAATTCTTTATTGCATTAGCCGCTGTTAAGACACGCAGATTATCATATCAAGTAATACAAGCTTCAAGATAATGAAACACAAGAAAGAGACACGAGGAGGCAAGTGCGTCCGTTGATTGAGGGCTAGAGAGAGGCATCGCCAATGGACTGTTTGCCTATCTGTCCCTGCAGTTTTATGCCAAAAAAAAATTCTGAAATTATGTAAATTGAGCCCAAAAATGTGAAATTATGCGATTCTGTTAATTTTAACAAAGAATGATAAAGGAAAATAATCAGAAATTAATCAAAATATGATCAAGTTTTGTAAAATTATGCGGAGTGCATATAACCCCTGGGACAGGCCTATGTTTTTCTCACACTTCAGTAGGTCCGCACCCTGTGTATAAGCCTACTGATGCAAGGATAAAGAATGTTATGTCTGGAGCCTGACCATCTGTTGGTCATGACCTATTGTCTCTACTGAAGCTGGTTCACATAGGTTCTACACATGAGCATGCTACATCTCATGATGGGCTTCATGACGTCAGTGGCATTGGGCTTTCTTTCTCATTTCATTATCTTCTACTCTTTGGTCTGTTCTGTGTAACTGGTTGACAGGTTAAGCAAGCTAACAATGTTGAAATGAAAGTGCATAACATACAGCCTGAAGCTCAAATTGCAGTCAGTAAAAGAGATACATGAAAAAAAGGAATCTTTCAAAATGTGAGACTTACGGTAAGCATGACATACACAAGTGTACACTTTTGACAATCATTGCTTTTTTAGCAACCCTCTCTGAACCAAAAGCCCTGCTAAATGGAAGAAAATCAGGCAGTTGTGCACATTTCGGTTTAAGCGGACTCACTATAATAATATGTGAGGCAGCGCTGTGGAATCAGGCTCTCGTCAAAATAAAGTGAAGAAACCTGCATTTTTCCGCAGGTTTGTGAATTTTTATAAAAATTTTTGTTTTTTGGTTCAACACCTTTCATGCCCATTAAAGAACTAATTTCTGTGTTGATTTTTTTGAAAAACGTTGATTAAAGGCACAAAAAATGTAAATTTTTAGTTACCACAGGCTCTTAAGCTAAGAAAATAACTAATCTTTGGCGACTATTTTCTCACTAATTTTACCTCTGAAAACAGGTGACCCCCACCTCCTTCAATTGCAAGTATATCAACTTGTATTCTAGGTAAATGGATACTTTTTAAAATCCGAATAAAGACAGGTGAACAAGCTTTAAGATGATACCAATAACTCTACATGTCCAAAAATTAACGACAGCCTGATTCCTCCACGCTGCCTCACATGGTTTGGAATAAGGGAAATAACTCATCGTATTGTAATTCTTCATACAGTCATGACAGAATCATCTCCCTTGACTGTGGGCTGTTGATACCACTTTACGAAGGACTAAACTCCCTAATATTATACTATTTTTACCAACCCTCTATGCTGCCAACTTCAAGTTCGTCTCAGGGTTTGCGGTAGTATAATGGGCAGACACAGAAAAGTTGGTAAAAGTAAATAAGCCCCTTCCCATTCTGTTCATGATTGTTTTGTTCGGCTAGGGTTTTGTGATTAGAGAGATAATGCTGCGTCAGTTTCTCTTCTCTAAATATGAACAAATGGATTAAAATGTTTTCTAAGAGTATCACGCAGTTGGTTGGAGGGTGCCATTTATAGGTCCTGTATCTTTTCTTTCCTTTGGTTTGTTTTTTCTCTTCTCTCTCTGTGTGGTGAACACGTG
>NW_004797361.1:1472654-1482849 GCF_000002075.1 Aplysia californica
GAGGGAGAGAGAGAGAAAGAGAGAGAGAGAGGGGGAGAGAGAGACAGACAGACAGACAGAGAGACAGACAGACAGACAGAGAGACAGACAGACAGAGAGACAGACAGAGAGACAGACATAGTATAGAGAGAGAGAGAGACAGAGAGGAATAAGAATAGAGTGATCTGAGAGCAAGAAAGAGAACTGAAACACTGAAAGAGGAAGAGAGAAAAATGCTGTAGATATACCGATATTGTGTAATACAGGTACCTGTTTTATCACTTCATCTTTTGTACTGACCTGAAAAGAATAAATCTTCTGTTGTCCAAATTGAAACTAGTACTTATGTACTTTGTTGATGATACACCCTTAAGATGTGAGTTGGCTGTCTGATAGGAGAGTTTTATTAGTTTGAATATTTCAGGCATCTTGGGGGCAATGTTAAAGAATACTCAAAAAGTCGTCATTAAAACTGGAAAAACTCGTTGAGTAGTGACAAATCTCACGATGTATTTCAGTGAATATAATTTTCATCATTATTCAATCACTCGAGAGAGTGCGAATGATGCTTAAAAAGGTCCTATTTTGTAAAGTTACTCTACTTTAGGGCTCCTATGTAACTCACTGTGAAAAAAAAAAAATTGAAGCAGCAACATTGAGTTCTTTTAAGATTTCCAAACAGTGACCTCAAACTGAGCAAGTATTCAGCCTTTTAGGTCAGAAAGACAAGGCCACCGAATGCATCATAAGCAGCAATGATCGGAAATCGTAGTGGTCAGGCCGAAGGGCTAGAACTCAGATTGTCGTTGGATTGGAAAAGTAAAGTAAATCGTAGTGGTCATTAACATTTTTTGAGCAGTGCGTATGTGTAAAATTCCACTTTGTTTAAAATGGCCCTAAATTGATAATAAGTTAGAAAAGAAAATAAATAATGGTAAAATTATCAGCCACACTTTGAACAGCCTTGTGATCCGGAAGCCAAGACCGTTCAAATTGAAATATATATATCAGAGCACACCAAGAACTTTTATTCACTTAACTACCAACAATTTTCATTGGCTTACAAAAGAAAGTTCAACATTTTCAAGGTCGCCTTCACACACAAAGTAAATCAAGTTCCTCAGACTCTTCGTCATGAGACCCTGCCGTCTATAAAATGATGCTAGTAATTCATTAGCCACAAAGACGAAGTAGTCGTTTTGTTTTACGAGAAGCAGAATCTCCAAACGTTGTCCCTGCACGATCTTCCTCCTCAGCGGGCTGTACTCGGGCCCGTCTTGAAACCGCCCATAGTATCTAGTAGAGACTACTCTATCGTTGTCAAACTCTATCTTAAAGACAACATCGATAACACATAATATGGTAGAGCTTGTCTCACACGGAGTACGCCTAAGACCGAAACTGAACGAACTGCCCCTTGCGATAGCAGAAAATCGCATGATTTGTCCGTCAAAAGCGCCGTTTGGTATTGAAGCTGGCTGAAATTGTAAGGGTTTCGGCCAGAAATATCGAGTGTCGAAACACAAATACCGGAAGCTGTCCGTGTTGGTCCCAGAAAATGATGTCACACCTTTTTTCGAGCACAGAGAACAAACCTTTGACTTGGAGGATGTGTCGAGGTTAAAGTTAAACCCGACACAGTCCGGGTTCTCGTTGCAGGCTCGTACACACGGGATAGGGGAAGCTGAATACTGGATAGTTTTCAGATCACATTTGCTGATGAATCCTGGGCTGCCTGCACATGTTATTGTATCTATCTCCAAACCAAGAATCTCTGATGTGAGACACAGGAAGGCACACACGACGTAGTACATTGTCAATTTCATTGTTGTAGCCAACGAGGAAAGATTTCACGATCTGGTCATGATGGCAAAATAACGATTCTCCGATCTGAAAGGAAATGGAAAATACACATAAGTAATTTTACCTACTTGAAAAGATTTTTGGGGGGCAGGTTTTTTGGGAGGGGGGGGGGGGCATTATTGGCATGTCCAACTTCTGTTCTTCCCCTCTGCTGTTTCTGTCGTGTCCATGTTACTAACTTATACCCGTCACTGAAGGACTGGTTTTGTGTTGATGTGTTTCTCTTGACTCGCTGAAATCGAATCAGCATGAGACGAGAAGAGGATGAACACTTTTTGAAAGTGTTTTGTACCACACAACTCCAAAGAAAAGTGGTTTCAATTTTGGTTGTCAACAAAAAGATGATAAAGCCATTATTTACTACTGACTGTTACTGTTACTTTGGAAACCAGCTTTGTTGTGTGGGTACGAATTTTTAAAAAAGAAAAAGGAACAGTTCATTCTCATTTTTGAGAAGTATTGTTTTCAGGGCTTAGAACATTTGAACTACTTACCTACCTACCTACCTACCTACCTACCTATCTACCTACCTACCTATCTACCTACCTACCTACCTACCTACCTACCTACCTACTTACCTGTCTGTCTGTCTGTCTGTCTGTCTGTCTGTCTATCTATCTATCTATCTATCTATCTATCTATCTATCTATCTATCTATCTATCTCCCACTTCATGAATAGTCACCTCACCAGTGTAGAAGACGCGGACTGACTGTCCTCATTGCATCACTTGTGTTGTAATATGACAAACATCAGCCGTTCTTTGTACACAAGGTTTTATACTCAGCACGATCTGCTATTGAAGCTCAACTACCAAGGTTTTCTTCTAAACTAGACGTATGTTAAATTATACATCATGAAGACTGGACATTAACTTTCTGACACCAAACGAAATTTACAGTCGAGCCGTGGCATCTGTCTCCAGTTTGATCGCTAACGTCTCTATAAAAAAGTCATTAATTATTATGAAACAGTGAGGTGGACTGACTGAATCAGAGTCTGGTGGTACTATTATGGTGTTTAATGAGACAGAGGCTATCAATAGTAATGCTGTCTTTGTGTAAATATGACCTGGGTTGTGTTGAGGGCATTGACGGTGGTCATGGGGGTGGTTGGCGGGTGCTCTGGTGTGGTTTGCTTCTTTTTTCCTATCAAACATCTATCGTCTTTATCTCCCCTCCTTCTTTTTTGTTTTTGTTACTCTCTTGTAACACCTCAAATCTTCGGCACTTACATGACCTTATTGTGTTGCAAGTGCCGTAAAACCTCTACTAAAACTAAAAAGTTGACGGTGGTCATTCTTGTTGTTAATTAGAAGACGGTCTTTGTTGTTGTTGTATTGTTACCCTACAAGGGCCTTGATAGTCGAAGGAGGGCTCTCGTGGCCTACAGGTTAAGGTGTTCGCCTCTCGTTCAAAGGTCCCGGGTTCGAATCCGGGCAGCGACGGAAGAATTTTCTTCTCTATAATTACAATTGTCTCCTTTCACTTTCTTTCTTGCTCTCTAGCAATGTTCTGTCGTCTGCTTTCGTCTCCACTTTCTGCCCCCACCTCCTTTACCCCTCCTCAGGGCTCCTGACTCTTTCTGCAGCCTTTCTTCTAGTTCTAGTGCTACTCTTTGGCTCCTTCTTACTGCAGTCTTTCAGTCACATCCCTGATCTTCTGGTAGGAAAGATCTACACCTAGCCTTCTCGGACAAGGGAGAAAAATCTCGGAGGGCCCGTGAGCAAGTTGCGCACGTTAAAGTAAGATCCCTTGGTGGTCTAAAATAAATAAGAGTAGGCTTTGGCTGCCACCCGAGCGAAATTTAAAATTTCCTTCCGACTGAAAATGTTTGGTGTGAGCGCCGTAAAACACTTACCAAAAAAATAAGTAAATAAAGACGTGAGCAGAGTATGCCTGATTCCCCGTTTGGACTTCTCTGTTGACATCCACCCCTTGGCGCTCATATGACCTTATGCAGTTGCGAGCGCCGTAAAACCTTACTAAAACTAAAGTTGTATTATTGTTGTTGATATTGGTGCTATTGTTGTTCTTTTTATTGCTGACGTTGCTGTTGTAGTTTGCTATTTATTGTGGTTTTTTTCTCTCGTTTAGCAAAGGGAAGCACGTTGATGCAAAAAAGTCCATTTAGACTTAAAGCTGTGATAAAGACCCCCCCCCCCCAAAAAAAAAAAACAACAAAAAAAAACAACAACAACCAAACAAACAAAAAAACAACAACAAACAAACAAAAACCCCCAAACAAAACAAACAAACAAACAAACAACAACAACCCCCCCCCCCCCACACACACACACACCAAAAACAAACAAAAAACATAAAAACCCAGACAGAAACAACGGAGGGAGAGAAAAAGAAGTAGTAGATCTACCTACCGTACCAGTGGCTCCCTCTTGAGGTCAGTTGTTGTTAACTTTTCATGTTATTATTGTCATTCCGATTTCGTTGGGTTTGAGTTTGATATAATATTATATTGATAGTGATGTTATTGTTATTGGTGTGTATAGACCCACGCCATTTCTATGACACAAAAGAATCCAGCCGAAACAATACCAGTGGAGTGATAGGTAAGCCTGTCCCCGTGGTGTTATGCACCCCGCACAATTTAGCAAAATTTGATCATTTTTTGCATAATTTCTGATTATTTTCCTTTATCATTCTTTGTTAAAATTAACAGAATCGCATAATTTCACATTTGTGGGCTCAGTTTGCATAATTTCAGAATTTTTCTTGCATAAAACGACGGGTCAGGTAAGCTCTTTACTATTGCAAGCAAAATACAAGAGTTTGATTCCCATGTGGGAACTTCTGTTTTTAAACTAGGGTCTCCGTCTCCATGCCCTTAGAAATAAAAAGTTCTTTCCTCTTAGTAGGCCTACGTACCTAGTTTTGAGAAATTTGACGTAAAGAATATTTTGGCTTTAGTTTCAAGTGCCAAGCTTTTTCGAATGGAATTCTTTGAATATATTTTATATCTTGATAACGACTCCGGATAATCTTACAATTTTGATAGAGAAGATAGAACATTTTGGTTTCTGACCTCACGGTCTTGTAACAGAATACCATGTAGAACTTTATAATTAATTCTAATGCAGCGATCTGTCTGCAGGGATGCTGTATCCTACTTGGCTTGGGTTGACCTGGACAGGCGGGGTCAAAGCAGCCCGCCTCTCAAATGATCGAAATTGTATGGATGTCGGCGTATGTAAATCACTAAGTGCAGCAGTCACTTTGCTGAGTCCGTGAGTTTCAGTGACTAAGGCTGAGAATAAAGACAAAGGTATACAATTTAAAAGGGTGAAACATCGTATTCATATATATAACAGTCAGCAAGGCACCATGAAGTTTGTTAGTTTTTTTAATACGTGTGTTAATCACTTACTGCTGGACAATCGATAAAAATGTGGAAAGAAATTTAGAAGCAACCAAGTTGTGGTTCTTATGGACAGCGCTGAGTGGGTGGTTGGCCGGTGCTCTGGTGTGGTTTTCTCCTTCTTTCCTATCAAACATCCATCGTCCTGATCTCTCTCACTTCTTTTCTGTGTTTTCTACTCTCTTATAACACCTCTAATCTTCTTCTCCTGTGGGGCCTTATTGTGTTCCAAGTAGTGCTGTAAAACTCTTACTAAAACTAGGAGAACGCTGGAAACATCTTTCTTTTTACTTTTTTTTGGTCCTCCCATACCATAAGGTGTCGAGGGGAGAATGCAATTGTTGTACGTGGGCCAGGTGTTATGGAGCCTCCTCAGACTGTTGAGAGCTGATGGTTGGTTGGCGGGTGATCTGGTGTGGTTTGCTTCTTCTTTCCTGTCAAACATCTATCGTCCTTATCTCCCCTTCTTCTTTTTTATGTTTGTTACGCTACTCTCTTGTTACACCTCTATACTATTCTGGGGCTCATATGACCTTATGCAGCTGCGAGCGCCGTAAAACCTCTACTAAACTAAACAGACTGTTGAGAGCTGTTTGTAGACAGGGTGGCGACGCCGACAGCTGAGTTCGAATTAGGGCCATCTGCGAAGATTTTCTGTGCGTCAGGGTATTGTGTGATGGTTTGTTTTTTATTTTTTATTATTCAGTTCTGAATGTATTTATGTCTGTGCCTTGTTCGTTGCGTGTGGTAAGGCTGAAGTTTGTTTTTGCTTTTCTGAGGTGCCACGAAAGGAAGTCGGGGAAAACACATGTTTTAATTATGTATTATACTATTTATACAGGCCTATAATATATGCCTTTATTTATTGTGTTTTTTAGGTCCTCAATGACTTTGAGGCCTAAATGTGTAGTGAATTTGCTGTTGTTTTTGGATTGTTTATTGTGTCTAGTCGCGTGCTGGGTTGTCGGGTGTTGGGGTCTGTTTAATTGCGCACTGTAGAGAAAGGTGTTGTTGTTTAGTAAGAGTTTTACGGCGCTTGCAACTGCATAAGGTCATAATTTGAGCGCTCTTTGAAACGTACGTTCATCTGAGTGTTAGTCATGCTTCGGCTTGGTGGCTCTTCACTGGAGAAGGGAGAAAGCTCCTAGGGCGAAGTAGAGTCTGGATTAATACGTGTATATAAACCAGCATGTTCGATATATAGGTGGCTTTATTCGCTCTATAACGCTATGCACCGAAATAATTCGACCATATTAGGGCTTGTGTGTCTAATTCGAGGTCTCGAATGAGGTATCCAACTTTTACTATCCGTGCGATAAAAAACATTAAAGGTTTACAAAGACGAGTTTTCATCATAATCATGTATAAGTTGTGTAACGTTGCCTCATGGATGGAGCAAGAATGATATTGCTTGTACTTCCTGTTTGAGAACACAAAAGAGTTCTTCCCAGTCATTGGGCGGAGGTTATTGAATCCTGCTCTGTCGCCTAGGAACATCCCATAAATATATTACGGGGTTTGAGATTAGGTGAGAAAGGCGGTCAGTCCTTCCTGTCCACTCGATGCTGCTGCCGGAAATCGTCTAGGACAACAACACGGGTGTGTGTGTGTCATGGGTCAGGGGTTGTCGTCTTGAAGAATGGCACCTCGTGCCATCATGGCCCTATCAGAGCAGGCAGAGCCCTGGGTTGAAGAATCCCCCCCCCCCTCCACACACACTGTAGGAAATTCCGGCTAACTTGCTTTGGCTAAGATAGAGGAGCGTTTTGTTTCTCAGACTACTGCACACCACATCACAACAATTCCATCAAGTGGCGTCGGTAGCCTAGTTGTCAGGCTACCGGATCCGTAACCGTGAGGTTGCAGGTTCAGAGATTCGAGCTTCAGCTCTGTCCGACGTTGAGCCTTTGGGAAGGGCATTTTGCACGAATTTCCCATTTGGCTCGATCCTTTCAGAAATGGACGCTTAACTCGGAAGTCCCGCCTCTAAAATAACCTAATAGCGTTGATAGGGGCGTTAAACATAAACCATTTCATCATTTTTCAGTTGCCCTCCCAAGCGGTTTTGATTCTACCTATAGGCGTCCTGAAAGCGTTCGCCATGGCGTCTCATCGTGCGTCACCGAAGAAGAAGGGGAATTTGGACTAAGGATGTTATAAATATATAAAGTTGTTAGGATAAAATGGCTCGGACATCTAACCAAAATGCCCCAGAAACAACTAGCAGCAAGAGCTTACCACCACAGCCGTGAATCTGTCTTCAAATCAAGAGGAAGACCAAGAAAGACCTGGCTGGATGGGGTTGAAAAGGTTCTGGTACAACATGCCATATCTGTCACAGACTCCACACACATAGCACAGGACTGAAATCTGCACCTCCCCTCGATATCCTTAGGATACCAGAGGAAGGAAAAAGTAAAAGTAAGTAAATTAAGGTCCTTGGTCTTGACTCACTGAATGTGAACAACATACTTGGCCACTCGATACGTTAGTATAGAATTACAAAGTTGTATCAGTTCAGTGCCTAGTTTTGAGAAATTTGTCGTTACAAATTTTGAGTTCCACAGCATGTCAAGCTTTTTTTCGAAAGCAATTCTTTGTATATCTTAATAACGACTCCGAAAAATATTCTTACGATTTTGATAGAGCTGAGAGAATACAGTATAATGGTTTCTGACCTCATGGTCTTACTAACCCAAAACGGCCAAAAAATATGTCAGATATAACTTTGTTATTCTAAGGTAGCGTTCATGGTCTTGGTTACTTAAAACGGCCAAAAATGACAGATAGAACATTATGATTCTAAAGTAGCGTTCATGGTCTTAGATGTAGATAAAATTTTGTAATTCATGGCCTTAGTTACTTAGAACGGCTGCAATGTTAGATAGAACTTTGTAATTCTGAGATAGCGTTCAGTTTACGTCTCAATGGCAACACATGATAAGTAGGCCAACGGCGGGTCTTCCGGGTATTACCATGGGCAAGGGCCAGGGTCCGGGTCAGAGGTAGACGGACTGCAGGTCGTCTTGACTGGAGTCCATCATCATCATCATCATCATCATCATCATCATCATCATCATCATCATCATCATCATCATCATCATCATCATTCATAGTTGCCTTTCTGACCCTGGGTCAGGGTATAGGCCACAAACAAGCACTTTCCACTTTTCCCTATCCTGGGCTAGTCGTCGACGTTATATCATATTATATTATATTCCATGTCTTCCCGTTTTTCTGTAAATCAATTCCTGTGACTCTTCTCCAGGTTCTTCGCCATATTGACGTAATCTGTTCTGCATGGTCTGGGAACTCATTGGACTCGTTGCTATGAACCGCCAGCTGTAGTATGAGCTCAGGAGAGTTCGTGAAATTCTAGCTTGCAGTTTCGCCAAGGCAATGTGGAAATCGTGTTGCCTAGTCATGTTGTGATTCTGGGCCGTACGGCCGGTAGGGCTGGACCCTGCTCGTCAAATTTGAGAGTGGCGATTCGCGATTCAGTCGGCTTCAATGAATCGCGAGTACGCGAGCGTCGTGGAGCTGTGGCGGAACACTGACTGAAAAGGAACAGTGTCCTATCAATGCCTCTTGGCGAGCGCGAGTCCCACTCTTGCTGTTCCGCTATCCTCTCCGCCCCACACCCTTTGTTGCGCTGCTCTATCAACTGACCTCAATTAGTGACCCCCATAAATCCCCCCCCCCCCAACCCACCATTCGCTAAAACAATGGCTCCATAAAATTCCTTCTGTCTATTGGTTGGACCCCGTTCATTTTGTTTTAATAGGGGGGTTGGACTATACCATCTTTTGTAAAATAAGGGGAGCCATACTAAGTGTTCCGTTCCGTTCTTGCGCTCCTGACTCGACTCAGCCGTAGGTTAAACGAGCCACAAGGTGGTGACAGCGACAGGGGAGTGAATTGGGAATCGTTTGGCGATACTGTTCCGCGTTCCGCTGAAGTGAATCGTGAATCGCGTTCCGCAGGAAAGAGTGGCGATTCAGTTCCGTTCTCGCGCTCGTGACCCAGCCCTTCCGTACGGGCCACATTCGCCCTGAGATAAGATGATAAGTTGATACTTTATTGTCTCAGTAGGAACTTTTTCTTGGCTTTACAGGAATGGTAAAAGCCAAAACCACCAGTAGGTGTACATAAAATTTAATGTATATTTTACTCTTATATAACATTCAATATGAAGAGAAAAATAAAATCGACAATATATTAATAATACATGTAGATCTACACTCTACACACATCATCATATCAGATGCATCATTCAACCCCTTGAAGGGATTTATCACAGACCTTTAGAATTATACACAGATACTCGAATAATGTACAATAAAAAAAATCAACAGCAATACTCAGTAGATCTAATGTTATTTCAAATGCAGCCTTATCCCAGAGGGAGAAAAACTTCTTTTGTATCTTTGTTTGTTTGTTCTTAGTGTTAAATATCTGCCACTGGGTTATCTTAGTACAATTTGTGTGGAAAGGGGGTCGTTTATGATGCTGTTTATTTTCTTTTTATACGCGTGAGCTTATAATATTTCATCACTTTTCTATGAAAATCACGCCCAGTGATCTTGCTGGCTTTCTTATGATTCGGTCAAATTTGTCTCTGTTTGCGCCCTTCAGTTTCCAGCCCACAGCAAATACAAAACAGCAACATGCTTTCGATCATGGAATGGTACAAAAGAGATATAATAATCTTATTATCAACATTAAATACTTCTTAATTTTCTTGATAAGACCATTTCAAAAATTATATATGTGAGGCAGCGTGGTGGAATCAGGCTCTCGTCAAATATTTTGGCATGTAGAGTTATTGGTATCATCTTAAAGCCTAATCACTTGTCTTTTTTTGGGTGAAAAAAATATCCATTTATCTGGAATACAAGTCGAGGTATTTGCGAAAGAAGGAGGTGGGGGTCACAGTTTCCAGAGGTAAAATTAGTGAGAAAATGACCGCCAAAGGTTAG
>NW_004797361.1:1483910-1492224 GCF_000002075.1 Aplysia californica
CACACACACACACACACACACACACACACACGCACACACACAAACACACACACACATACACACACACACACAAATCGGCAATATTTATAGATCTACCCCTAAAACCGGAGAAACCTATGCATTTGTACAGTATTCATAAGTCGAGATATTTCCCTGATTTTCATCCTCATTCAACAACCCAAAATAAGGACATGAGGGTGATGCTTAAAAAGTTCATATCTAATTTTATTTAGTCACTATTCTTTAGAGCTCCCGTGGAACTCACATAAAAAAAAAATCAAAACAGCAACATGGAATTCATAAAAGATTTTCAAACAGTGACAAGAGATCCCCCCCCCCCCCCCCTCCGTTTCTAGCAAGTATTAATTCTGTAGAATCACAAAGACAGGTCCTTCAGATGCACCACCAGTAGCAATGCTAGGAAATCCTAGTGGTCGGTAACATTTCTGAGTAGATCTAGTACTTGTACATACAGTTGTATTTGTAAAATTTCACTTTAATAAAAATGGTCCAAAACTGAAAATAATTTAAAAAATAAATAGGCCTAATGGTAAAGATGTCGACACAATTTGAGAAGATATTTTTAAAAAATTAACTAGGAAATCAACACCTTTAAAATGGGGAAAATTCCAAAGCACACCAAGAACTTTTTACATTTAAATGTCAACAATTTTTATTGGCTCACGAAAGATAACTCAAGGTTTTCGAGGTCGCCTTCACACACGAAGTAAATCAAATGCCTCAGACTACTGATGGCCCCTTGTCGCCTAAAAAATGATGAAAGGAATTCATTGGCCACATAGACGAAGTAGACGTATTGTTTTACGAGAAGCAGAATCTCAAAACGCTCTCCCTGCACAATCTTCTTCTTCAGCTCGCTGTCCTGGGGCCCGTCTACATACTGCCAATAGTATCTGGCCACGACAACTGTATCGTTGTCAAACTCGATCCTAAAGACAACATCGATAACACAAGAGTTGGTACGTGTCTCACAGGGAGTACGGCGAAGGCCGAAACTGAACGAGCTGCCCCTTGCGATTGCCGAAAGTCGTATGATTTGTCCGTCGAAAACACCGTTTGGAACAGAGACTGGATGGAACTGTAAGGGTTTCGACCAGAAGTATTGAGTGTCGTAACACAAGTACCGGAAGCTGTCTGTCTCGTTCCCAGAAAATGATATCACGTCATCTTTCGAGCACAGAGAACAAATATTGGTGGACGTGTTGAGGTTAAACCCGACACAGTCAGCGTTCTCGTTGCAGTTTCGCACACACGGAATGGGAGAAGCAGAGGACGGGACCGTTTTGAGATCGCATTGGCTGATGAATCCTGGACTGCCGGCACACGTTATTGCATCTGTCTCCAAACCCAGAACCTCAGATCTGAGACACAGGAAAACAGACATGCAGTAGACTGCCAATTTCATTGTAGCCACCAAGAAAAGGTTTGGCGATCTGGTCATATTATTGAAATAAACAATTCTCCGACCTGCAGAATAAGGAAATGGAAATTACACCTAATTGAAAGGGGGTGGGATTTTATGGGGATGTTCAAATTTAAATTGTGAATGAATAGATATAGGTATCATTTACCGTTACTTTCTTAACCAGTTTTAAAAAGGAACCGCTTTTTAGTGCACTTCTGAAAAAAAAACCCAAAAAATATTGTTTGCAGGGTTTAGAGCATTTGAAGTACATGTACTTACGGCACTATCCATCCATACATCTATCTATCTATCTATCTATCTATCTATCTATCTAAATCTATCTATCTAAATCTATCTATCTATCTATCTATCTATCTATCTATCTATCTATCTATCTATCTATCTATGTATCTATTTGAAATCCCACGTCACGAACAGTCTCCTCACCAGTCTAGGCGTGCGGATGGATGGACTGTCACTGCGTCACCTGTGTTGCAATGTGACAAGTAGAAAAACATCACACGATCTTTGAGCACAAGTTGTTGCACTCAGCCGGATCTGCTTGTGAAACTCAAGTACCAGTATGAAAATTTTCTCGACGAAGGCCTAAGTTGAATACACAATGAAGACTACCCATACATTTCTGACCCCAACGAGAATTACGCAAGAGCTCTTGCACAAAGCGGCAGTTTGGTTGCTAACGACTCTATTAAAGAGATGTCATTAATTTCCCGAAACAGTGAGGTGGACGGAATCAGAATCTGGGACCATTAGCGTGGAAAGCTAGACAGAGGCTATTGATGATGCGGTGCAGGTGGACACGTGACCTGGTTTGTGTTGTGGACAATGACGATGGTCGCACCATGGGGTAGCTACTACTGATATTCGGCATTTTGATGTAAGATCAAAGCAGTGCCGGATTAAGATCCTGCTGGCCCCAAGGCACACTTCACTGAGTGGCCTGAAAAAAGTTAGATACGGTGCAAAATCTCCTCCCCCCCAAACAGACACACACGGCGCGCGTGCAAATTCAAAATTACACACACATCACACACATGCACGGTCTGTCTGTGCGTGTGTCTGTCTGTCAGCCCGTCCAAAGTATGACAGTATGGAATATGGACAATATACCAGTAGGATAATGTTAACTAAGGTCTCACAACAATAAAATTATGCATTATTATTTCTTACCTAGATTGCCACTTTGACAGCTTTTGCCACAGCGAATTCATCAACGACTTTGTTAATGTCGACGTTGTGCAGTAAATCGCTTTCAATTGAAAGAAGTGCTAGCATCCCTAGCCTCTGCTGCGACATGGTTGAACGCTTAACGTCTTTAATGCGTTTCAATTGCGAAAATGAACGTTCGCCAGTGCAGTTAGTTGACATTAGAGACAGGTACATCCGCAATGCTATCTCGCTGTCTGGAAAAGCTGAGTGGACACCAGTGGTATACAAGAGTTTAAAAATGCCCTGAGCGCTTCCAGTTGCATTATCCGGATGTACTTGCTCTTTCACCCAACATAGGCACTGTCTACATTCCATTGGAAAGTTAGGAGAGAGGCCATGTGGATAGACATTAACAAGTGCATTATTGATGTCTTCAGCTGAAATAGAATCATACTCTGTTAAAACACCAAACCGCTGCTCTACTGCTGAATATGCGTCAATTCGTCTGCTTAGGGCACTTTTCAGTTGGTCCATGATAACCAAGAATGTATTCACTTTGAATTTCTCCTGATCCGACATTTCATCCATCACACTTACGGAATCTCCATCATCACACAGGCTTTGGTTGGAGAATATACGAGCCAGTCACGATCAACTACTTCTACATTTGACAAAACACGTTTGAATGCACTGTTATTTAAATACCGATTCACGCCAGAGAAGTCTCGTTTTGTTTCTGGATAGTCACTGGCCAAATTCCGAAACTGGTTTGCTCCGCCAGTTATACACATTTCAAGCACATGGTCCGTTTTATCACCTGGAAGCCCGACATCATTTGCTATTGTTTCTGAAATATGATCAGTTTTAGCATCAGCTAGCTCAGCCTCAGCAGTAAGCTCTTCTTGGTTGCTGTCGATTTGAGATGAAGAAGCTTCGCTACTACTTTTCTCTTTAACATGAAAAATTGAAGTCAGTTTTGTTATTTTTTTTAGTTCTTCTCTTTCTTTAATTTTCCTTTTCTACAATACTCCTTCGCTCGTTCCCATCCACTCTTTCGTTTTGACATTTCAAGATACTAATCCTACCAGACGCCGAGGGTAAACATGCTCAAGAAGAGTACATTAAGAAGAAACATGGTAAGGCCTATGTTGTGGTAGTGGTGGTGATGTTGCTGCTGCTGCTGTTGTTGTTGTTGTTGTTTGTTGTTGTTGTTGTTGTTATTTTTGCTGCAGCAATGGTTTGCATTATATGATGTCGATTTTGGTTTCTATCAGCATCCTCAATATTGTATATTATTGTAAAGTACTAGTTCGTGTAGTACTACTGACTGAGATCAGAATGCGGTCATACTGCATGGCCACTGTCAAAATAAAAGATATCCAGTTGCAGCCAAAGCTGCAGTCTAAAAGACCTTCTCCCACTCATACATACGAACTCTCCTGTCTCCCCCCGTCTCCCCTGCCCCCGATCCCACCAACTCTCACTTTCCCGTTGTGGTTCTTCATTTTCCTGTTAGTATGAAGAAACATTTGTTAGCCTAATTTAACACCTAGTTATAGCGATATATGAATAGCATTAGTATTGAAAATAGTTATTTGGCCCACCATTGATTAGGCTAGAAATATGTAAGTTAAGTCATAAGTCACAAGGCATTTATAAAGCGCCCACTCCAGAAGATCTGCTCTGAGGCGCTACAATTTGGAGCAGTTGAATATTTTCTGGAACAGAAATATCTTGACGTGTCGTTTGAAAGAATTCACAGTCTCAACATTTCTTATTGCTGCTGGCAGCGCGTTCCATAAAGATGGGGCTGGAACACTGAAAGCCCGATTTCCGATTTTTGTTCTGGCATTTCTAGTTGACGATCTTATGTGTTTACTCTGTCTTGTGTTTCTGAAGGATGCTTGCACATTTATGAGTTCTGTGAGATAGGAAGGCCCAATTTCGTGGATTGATTCAAAAGCTAACAGTAGAATGTTTAGGCTTACCTTACAAGCAACTGTAGAGTCCCGAGTTCCCGGGAGGGGGAGCTGTGGAGGGGATACGGTTTAGGCCTAAAAGAGGGGATGCCATTAAACATATGTGAGGTGTGCTGACAAAATGAGTTACTTCTCGCTGTCCAAGAATGGAGATATCGGCCGAACATCGACACTGCGGTCAGATTTATAGATTTTTAATTGATGCCATTTTGTTCAAGTTTACCATGTCTTCTATTCTTCCATACTTACAAATTGTACAAACTTCACCTATAAAGTTGATGTATCAATTTCCATAAGGCTAAAATCGGAGAAGTAACTCATTTTGTCCGCGCACCTCACATATTATATATAAACACTGCGCTACTAGACTTAGACTAGATTTATCTAGATCTAGGTCTATTCTATTTTTTTAAATTTTTCATTCGCAATCTGGACACTAATTAATAAGGTTTCAATTTGCTAAAAAAAACCTAGATCTAGCGCAAAAAATGACTTTTTACAAGTATAATGTTGGCATTCCTTCCTGTCCCTTCCCCTGCTTAAAATATCTAGGCCTAATAATACATGTCAAAATTATTATACAGATAGCCTACCTTGATTTTTATTTATACTGGGGGTTTTGTAAGCACAGTTCACCTTTCACCTCATGTGCACTTAGAAAACTGTCGAATTTGGAGGAAGTTAGGCTAGAAATGAAACATTCGCAGGCTTTTGACTCCAGGGGGGCCACAACTTTGGAACTGTTATCTGGGTTGCCGGGTATCTGGTGACTTAAGAGGACAAAGGGGCTTGATTTGGAACCCACTACTAATAATTCAATTTAATTTGAGAAAAAAATGTGGCCTAGAGAGAGGCCAAACAAAATGTCACAGCACTTTCTGAACTAGGCCTGGGACTAAAAACCCAGTCGGACTCTGGCGTGGGCTAGCTTGGGGCTATATTCTAGTTGTGGCCTTCCTGACTGGCCTTGCTGAAGCCTGATCAAAACGAAAAAACCCCCGAAAAAAACGGGGCCTTGTTGTACCCTGTCTCTGGCCTGTTTGTGGCCTATTTTTTGGAGTGGCCCCAAGACAATTGCCTTATTTGCCTAATGGTTAATCCGGCACTGGAGGACGAAACACCACGGAAGAGCTACCGATAATGTGTCTTTTGAAGTAAAATTTGGCCTATTGGTTAGGCTTCGGACTCGTAATCGTGAGGTTGCGGGTTCGGGGGTTTGAGCAACGGGTCCGACGTTGTGTCCTTGGGAAAGGCACTTTACACGAATTTTCACCACTTCACCCAAGTGGGAAATGGATTCCCGGCCATAGACAGCGAAAGATTATGTTAGTATATTATTAGTGTTTAAGCACTTAATCAGCTGCTTGCACTGTATGCTTCCCAGGAAGTTGAGTTTGTTTCAGAATGCTCTCATGTCTGCTGGGGTAATAGTACAGATTGTTAAGCTCATAGAGCTTGCTGTTGAGCGAGGATTTGCATTATACAAATGCTATCTATCTATCTATCTATCTATCTATCTATCTATCTATCTATCTATCTATCTATCTGTGAAGCAGCGTGGTGAAATCAGGCTCTCGTCAAAATAATCAAAATGAAAAAACTTGCATTTTTCCGCAGGTTTGTGAATTTTTATTGCATTTTTGTTTTTTTGGCTCAACACCTTTCATGTCCATTAAAAAACTCATTTTTTGCGTGATTTTTTTCTTCTGAAAAACGTTTATTAAAGGCACACAAAATGTAAATTTTCAGTTACCACTGACTCTTAAGCTAAAAAAATAACTAATCTTTGGTGGCCATTTTCTCTCTAATCTTACCTCTGAAAATTGGTGACCCCTACCTCCTTCTTTCGCAAATATCTCGATTTGTTTTCTAGATAAATGGATATTTTTAAAATCCAAATAAAGACAAATAAACAAGCTTTGAGATTATACCAATAACTCTACATGCCCAAAAGTTGACGAGAGCTTGATTCCACCACCCTGCCTCACATCTATCTATCTATCTATCTATTTATCTATCTATCTATCTATCTATCTATCTATCTATCTATCTATCTATCTATCTATCTATCTATCTATCTATCTATCTATTATTATTATTATTTCTATCTATCTATCTATCTATCTATTATTATTATTATTATTATTATTATTATTATTATTATTATTATTATTTATCATTATCATTATATATTATTATTATTATTATTATTATTATTATCATTATTATTATTATTGTTATTATTATTTTCAAAGAACGAATCGCTACTGAGTAGAGGCCAAAATCTGCGACAGAGCAGTAACTTTTGCTTTAAAATGTTATAGAATCAATACTTATGACATGTATTGAACTAAAGACATTTTTAACCCCATGGCAAGGATCATATTCCTTAGCAGTTGCGAGCGCCGTAAAACCTTATACTATACTATACTAAGGATCATATTCCACAAGATGGTTCACTCCTCTCTTTGAGCCTGTTATCAAAAAGCGTCCTCAAAATCCGGTGGCGCCCTCTTCGAAAAAGTGCCCACTTCGTGAACAGAAATACCCTACTTGTGTGACAAAAATCAAAGGGAAAATAACTAGTAAAAAAAAAAAAAGTATTCAAATTTCGGAAGATTGCCTTTTTAAAATGGTAACACTGACTTAAAACTTAAAGGTTCTTTTCAGGTGGAATGGGCAAGTATTTTCGTTGCTTAATTTGGTTTTAGAATGTGAGGCGAGAGGTCACTAAAATTAAAAAACAAAACAAAACAAAATGCAAAACAACCCAAAACTTTGCATTTAGCGAATCCGAGCAGCTGATTTCAGACTGATGAACAGCAATCGATCTGTGCATGCAAAGTGGTAGGCTACTATTCCTATTCTTCTTCTTGTGAACTGCATGGTCATCTGAAACAACAATGCGCGGACTTCCCCAGACGCATTCATTTTGGGCTTTGGGAAAGGACATGACAAAAGAATCTATAGAAGTAGAAATAGGACTAAGAAAGAGGCGAAGCATGGGACACACCTTAAGAAAGCGCAGCGGAAACATCACAAGACAGTCATTTCAGTGGAACCCACAGGGAGCACGAGGCATGGGTAGGCCACGGGAAACATGGAGGAGGTGCGTGGAAAGGGATAGGAGAGAGATGAAGCTCGCTCGGAACGAGCTTGGAAGGATCGCCCAGGACAGAGATAAATGGAAGGAACTTGTAGTTGTATGTGGCCTATACCCTGCCAGGGGTGAAAGGCAATGAGGATGATTATAATCCTATCACGCCTCCACCTCCACACCTCCTTTCTACTCTGCCTGGCACCCCTCAACCAGTCTGCCCCTCCCCCCTTTCTCCCCCCACCTTACTCCCCTCTCAGCACCTACCCACTCCAGCCCCGTCCCCTTTACCTCAGCCTACAACTACAGACAACGTCGTCAATCTCTCCTCTCTCCCCCTCACCTCTGCCCATATTAGTGTCCTATCTAAGGGCAGCGGCTTCTGTCCCACTCAAAAAAACTTTAATCTTTTCCAGTTCATCAAGGACACCAAAGAATATACCCGCCGCTGTAGACTCTTAGAATACTTCGCTGAAGTGGACTCTCTTCCCCGCTCTGATATTCCCCCCAAACTCTATGTCAAAAGTAACTGGACCCCCCTTCCGGCCGTAATGCTGCCCTCGACCTCTATTGTGACAACATCGAGAAGTCGGCACTCAATAGCAAAATGAAAGACGGAAACCAATTTCACTTTAAATCTAA
>NW_004797361.1:1493735-1516194 GCF_000002075.1 Aplysia californica
GGATGATGATGAGGATGATGATGATGATGATGATGATGGTGATGATGATGATGATGATTTTCCTTTATATTTTTTGTACATGTTCCTGAAGAAGCCCTTTACCGGGCGAAACGTCGAACTTATTAAATTTGAAAAGTCTACAAAATATCAAACCCCTTTCTTTATTCCGTGCTATCTACAATGATGATGATGATGATGGTGATGATGATGATGAACCATCTTCTAGTGTACGATCTTTGATCAAAATTAAGGTGGATTATCGGTACCAGCCGATTCTACCATTTTAATTATTGGCTACATAACCAGTGCTCTAGTGACTGTTTTTGGGAGTGGTCCGAAAGGGGTCATCATCATTGCCTTTCTCACCCTGCATCAGGGTATAGGCCACGGACAAACACCCTCCATTTTTCTCTATCCTGGGTTAGCCTCTTGATGTTATTCCATGTCTTCCCATTTTTCTGTACATCGATTTCTGTGATTCTTCTCCAAGTTCCACGAGGTCTTTCCCTTGATCTCTTGCCCTGTGGGTTCCAATCCAAAACTTTCTTTGTTATGCAGATGCCTGACTTCATGAGAGTATGTCCAATCCATCGCCACCGCCTTCTTCCTACCTCATCTCTGACTGGGATCTGTCTTGTTTTCCTTAACACTTCCACATTGGTGACCCTGTCTGTCCATCTGATCCTCAGTAACTTTCTTAGACACCTGTTCAAGAAAACCTGGATCTTCTTTATACAAGTCTGTGATGCGTTCCATGCCTCACATCCATACAACAGGACCGACTTCACGTTTGAATTGAAAATCCTTCCGAAAGGGGTGAACAGGGTATATTTTTGTGGCAGTGAAACAGTTTCGATACTGTGCACTGGGTACACAGCTCATTGGTGATTTGATAGCACAAACGTCTATTCAAATTATACTCTAGTACTTCTGTGGGTGAATTTGATAGCGACGTTATTCCGAAATCAAGGCAAGGAAACAGTGACTATTAATTATTGATTATGAAGACGCTTCACCACTGGTCATTCCCTCTTCTACCTCGTGTTGTTGCACGTGTTCGCGAATGGCACCTCTTAATCCACTCTACAACAACTGCAAGGTTTTGAATAATCAACGGAAATGACGCATTTACACCGGGGATACAACTGAAGTGGTTAAAAATTTATCCGAAGCAACAAGATCGTCCAGAGTGATTGTAGTAGGGCTTGATGTATAGGAACGTTCAGCACCAATTGCTTAGGCCCTATTTTATTCTTTGAATTGATTTCCCTTATCCACATATCCTTCATGGACGCAAAAGCGAAAGTATTGAAATTGAAAAGTAGGACATAGAAGCCCCATAAATATTATTGAATATTAGCCCCCGATGTAAAGCTGTCTATAATGTCCCTGGTCTTGCCAAATCTATTAAAAATCTTTTTTATTATAAATCGTAACAGTTGTTCTCCCTAGAATCTAATCTATAATCTTTCCCATAACTTCTGTCTTTAAAAAGAAACTCGGCTGTCAAAAACGACGGTACGATAATTGGAACAGATTTAACTACGTACTAAGATATTACGATCTTGAAAATGTCTTTGAAGGACTTAAACATAAATCCTTCGACAGGAGAGAGCCTAGCACCTGCATAGTCCCAGCTGTATCTCTATATAGGAGACGTCTCCGACGGAGATAGACCAATCAAAATGCTTTGTGCCCCTGGGCCTAGAGAGAAAAAATCGAGGGGGGGGGGGGGGGGGTTTTAACCCATAATTTGATATTTTGCAGTTAGGTTTGAAATTTTCTGACAGTTTCAGTAGCTATATGTGTGATCTGCAGCAAATAATACTCAGTTTGAGCCCCCAAAGCAGTGCATCTGTGTGCGGGAGTACATCTCCGAATAGTTCCTGGGTGCACGCCGGAGACGTCTCCGAATAGTGTCTGCCCATAGTCCCAGCTAGAGAGCAGCAGTCACAGTGGGCGACAAATCATAATGACGAATGAGAAATGCTGAGACCAAGAGAGAAGCAAGCAAGCTGCACACATCCACAAGTGGAAGACGAAGTGAAGCCTTTAAATGTTCAAAATGTAGCAAACTTTTCTCTGCCAAAAGTGGTCTCATCGGCCACAGTAGAAGCCAAAAGACATCTTAACCTTTAATTCTTCAAATTCTTCTATTTCGCTGGAGAAAGATTCTCTTTCAGGATGTATTGGTCATCTTTAGGCATTGGCGGACGGGCTATATTATTATTATTATTATAATTATTATTATAATGTACTAGCTGGGCCCCCTTTCGATGAAAGGAATTATAGGTGCATTAACGTCAGACGAAAGTCATTGGCTTATGATATTTAAATTCTACCGGAATGGAGCAAATCTTGAAAGATGCAAAAATTAGAAGGTTTAGATCTATACTCTCAAAACAAAGCGCACGGTTAGAGAACAGAAACCTCCTTTTCTAAAACTAGAGACAAGCGTCGGCCTACAAAAGCGATCGGCGAAATAAAGAAATTTAGTTTTTAGCAACCAAACTGCCTCGAAAGTGAAAAAACCCCGAAGGGCGTCATGATCTGGAGAATATTTTAAAGAATCTTTTGTCGAAAACCGCATGTCGATCGATGTAGCTATTAAAAAGCCTTTTGAATAGCAAAATTCGTCCACCACAAATAGATAATAGATTTTTTATCTATTAATACTGGGGATCAAGGACTGGTGATGGGTCTCATTTAAATATTGAGAAATGCCTAAGCGTCTCAAACAGCTTCTCACAATCTAGCCAACCTTACCTGCCCGTGGTGGTCCCTGTTTCCACTGACACGGCTCTGGCGAATTGTTGGCGCTAACAAACCAACCCCCCCCCCCCGTTTCCTAGAGGGGTTGAAACAACAGGATGGGAGCAGGTGTGGCCCCACAAGGTGCAGGAGGCAGAACCCACCGATGTATGGTAGACGCTATGCTCCTCACTAACACACCCCTACTCTCCCTTGAGTGGGTGTCTAATCTGCCTAATACCCCTACTGCTCTTTATCAACACACCCTCTGTGGCTGAGAAGGAACCAGCCAGTCTGGGGAGGTCTGGATACAAGGATGGATCGAGCGGAGTGCCTGACTTGCCTTCTGACCGTGGACTTCTTAGTAAAAAGGCACAACGACCCAGGACGTGACGATCCAATGGCTTTCTCACTTGGCCGAAACCTCATGCAAGAGTAGACAACTATAGCCAGCAGCCATTGGTGGCGGGGAATGGGCAACGTGAACCCTACCGGAATTACACGGTCACAGGGCAGTTAGGTCTTTCCAGCCTCTTGAAAACCCTTGTACCACATATCCTCAACATGCATGGCCCGTTCTCAGGGTGGGCAGGCAGTCCACAGACACCCCAGTCCTCAATGCCATGACAACATCTATTAATACTATTATTATTATTATTACTGTTATGATTTAGCACACTACAGGCACACTGGTCAATTTTACTCTTGTAAACAATCAATTTTACTCTTGTAAACAATCAATTTTACTCTTGTAAACAATCATACAATCATACACGGCCATTGTACCTGCAGTGTTATCTAAAGACATTATAATATACAATTACAATGTACCTGAAAGACCGTATCGAGTCGTACGAACCACCTAGACTAGACATTTAGAGATTCGCGGATGAGAATCTCATGAATGAGAGTGACCACTGTAAAGTCTATAGGCGCATCTAGACCAAGGGCCAAGGAATAATTTATGAATGATCTCCTTGATTCACACCAAATACCCGGGTCCGCTCGTCCATCCGTTTAACGGGCGGTAGATAACTACTGGGGTCGATGTCTCGTAACACACAATGTGTTCGTTCATTGGTGAGCCCTTTTCGTCTGGGGGTCAAATGAGGGCACACAACAGGTCTGTTTTTGTAATTTCTTGAGAACTGAGGAATTTCAGTCAACTTCTGTTGTATCTGGTATGTTTTCAAATCGCAATTAGACAAGGAGTACGAATGAGATACCAAATTTAACTTTTAAAAACCCCAACAAACAAAATTAAAAAAACATGCAAAACCAAAACAAAACAAACCAGCGCCCCCCCCCCCCCCCAACCCCAATTGTACAGCTCTCGTAAAACTTAATGCAACTTCAAATAGAAGGAAGCTAGGTTCAGAGTGTCAGAAGCTAGGCTCTATGTCATTGTGTCAAGGACCCTGTAGACGTAGTCTACGTGTGTTGTTTTTGTTTTAACCCTTTCGAAAGAGCTGAGGAATATAGGACCAACATGATCTAAACAATTAACTACTAACCAGTTGTTGTAACCATCTCCTGTTAGGGCTATGGCAACACTTAGATGTGTAACTTAGTAATAAACGATATAAGAGTGAAGTAATATATTTATTTAATCATTTATTTATATAAAACATTCTCCTGTGTTTACTTTAAGATTAACAGCTCATTTCAAAATCCAAAATGCTGCACACTTTTTGTTATTACTAAACACAAAAGCGCCAGATGATAGAATTGGGCAGAGTACACCCCCCCCCCTTCCCCACGATACTCTTTAGTCCTTGGGCCGCTTTAGGCCTATCATATCATGTAGATTTGAGCGCGAATCCTCACAATGTAATAAAAGCCTCACAGGCGCCCACCAGCTTTTTTTGCCATTGGGCCGATACCTGGCGACGCCAGATATCATTATTATATTGCTCTCTGGGAGGCGGCTAAGCCGCTAAAACAGCACCAGGGCATGGATGGCTGGTGCCTCTATAAATAAATTATTGATGTTCAGGGCAGTCTGGCGCAACTTCTTAAACGTT
Organism: Aplysia californica; assembly: GCF_000002075.1. Classification (NCBI taxonomy): domain Eukaryota; kingdom Metazoa; phylum Mollusca; class Gastropoda; order Aplysiida; family Aplysiidae; genus Aplysia; species Aplysia californica. Next base: position 1,498,511 of record NW_004797361.1, read on the forward strand.
TCTCCAGGCGACTTTAAAACTTTATTCCAAATTTTGAAAAAAAAATGTTGGACAACGTCTTAAAATTCTAACATTTCATAATCATCTCAAATCAAGAGAGGATAGACAAGCGCTTAGAAATAGTAGGCCAAGCTTGCAGAGACGTGTGTTGGAAAGATTCTGATTACCCAGCAGCCACTGTGTGGGTGCTATGCTCTGTGTGTAGTGTGTTACATACCTCTGGCGACCAATTCGCTGGCGGTACAGCGGGGCAGATTTACATTAGTTTAATAAGGACTGCAAAACTCAAGACAAAAGTTGGTGGATAGCGGGAGGCGGTGTGAGGATGTAAATACTATGTTTATATAGGCGTTCCTTTTCGTACTTTGGCAAAATCTGGCAGTAAGCGGGGCTGGCGGTATAATGGGGGTGGGGGTTGGGCGGTAGCCTTCGTACAACGACGTCTGACAGGAGAGAGAGAGAGAGAGAGAGAGAGAGAGAGAGAGAGAGAAAAAGAGAGAGAGAGAGAGAGAGAGAGAGAGAGAGAGAGAGACAGAGACAGACAGAGACAGAGAGAGAGAGACAGAGAGAGAGACATCATTTGTTTAACACTGTCCTCTACTAATACATTTTGTAAATGAGAATGCGTGTGGGACTGGGAGTAGGAAACAAAGCAAAGAAAAAGATGATAGTATTGATAGCTGCATGTTACCTTTTATTATAAGAAGTGTATTGCAGCATGCAGAGATGTACGCACATACATACTCACACAAACACACACGCATGCACGTACACACACACCACTTAGATCTACACCAAACCACAATACATTACAAGAACCCAAAAGCATGCAGATATATGCCTACATAACATTATTAATAAACAATAATTTATGCAAGTAAAATCATCACGGACAAACACAATTTAATCCTCTTTTATCCATAGCTTCTACTTCTTCAAATTTTTTTAATTCATTGATTCAAGAAAAGTGCATCGACACAACAATGGTTATTTTAGTGCTGGGAAAAAGTAAGACAGACAAACAGAAAAAAACAGAGGGTAAGTAAAAAAGTAGGACCTGCCAGTGGTGCCCTCCAACCACCCACCTTCTTTATGTGCCAGATCGGAAACAAAAAATTGGCCACCACATTTCACAATTCATTTCACCGCACCGTGTAACTTTCTTTCCCCCCACCATCTATGGCACTTGCAACACAGTTAAGTCTTATGAATGCTGAAGATTAGAGGTGTTACATACAAGAGAGTAGCAAACATTTTTTTAAAAACTAGGAGGAGAGTCAAGGACAATAGATACTTGAAAGGAAAGAAGGAGCCGACCACACCAGAGCACCCGCAAACCACCGACAATTCAGTTTAGAGAAGTTGTTCAAATAGAACCCCCCCTTAAAAAAAAGAAAAAAAAAGAGGATTTTACTTTCTTTCGGCATACACGGTTTTTAGAATAACAGTTTGGTTAAAAAAACCAAGATTTTACTTTCTTCTTTCGGATTAACACTGTTCGGTTTAAGCGGATTCCACTGTACTATGTACGTTTCATCTGAATCACATCAACGATAAGACCAACAGCCTCTCTATACTATAAGAAGAGTTGATAAAGTCAGATACAAAAAGGCAAAATTTTTAATATAAAAATGTATCAACTTTCGGCTTTTTCTTACTTAGTTGTAAAGCGCGGCCAAATACACCATCTCTAAAAAAGTGTGCATCATATCTTTTCAAGTGTTTTTCTTCTTCAGCTATCTATTTACTAATGCCAAATTTGAGTTGAAGTGGTCTGCTGTTATATTTCAGTTAATTTTAAAACAAGTGAGACTATTCCTGAGATTGTCTATGTACAGTTGTGAGGCATCGTGGTGAAATCAGGCATTCCTCAAAATTAGGAAATCGAAGAAGAAGGCATTTTTTCTCCAGTCTGGCAATTTTTTAATCAAATGTTTCTTTTTTGGGGGGGCTCAACACCTTTTATGTCCATATATAAAAACACATTTCCACATGAATTTTACAGAAAAAAGTTGACTAATGGCACAAAATATGTAAATATTTAGTTTTCAAGTACTCTCAAGCTATAAAACCTACCAAAATTTGGCGGCCATTTTCGCACTTATTTTACCTCTGAAACCCAGCGACCCCCACCTCATTCAATCGCAAATATCTCAACTTCTAATCTATTCAAAATGGATTTATAAGAATAGAAAGCAAGACAAACGAATAAGCTTTCAGATGATACCAATAACTCAACATGCCCAAAAATAGATGAGAACCTAATGATTAGATTGCGTCACGACACAATTGGTGACTATGTCCAAATGATGAGGTGCAATTTACTCACAATATGAAAGGTATCTAATACTCAGAAATATAATAGAAAAAAATATATGATCTGTATTTCTAATTTAATTTAATCTAAAAAAAAGAAAAGTAAGTAATACACTGTGCATAAAAACAAGCAAGATGACATCAGTCTCATTTTTTTCTTCTTCAAACTTCAAGTGCCAGATATTAAACAGACATGTCACTTCTCTGCTTAGACACTCAAAAAACCTGTACCATCCTAGGTTTTGCCCCCCCCCCCCCCACCCATCACAAGACGTACAAAACATATCACCTCATGTTCAAGATAAATACTCATATATACAAGACCATACTTAAAACAACAACAACATAAAAAAACCCAACCCCAACAACAACTCCGGTATTGAATAAGTTCAATGCATTTTCAAATTCAGTAAGTTTAACTGTGTAAAAAATCACTGAGGTAACAATATCCATCCCTGCCAGGGCTGAACAAAGTGGCAGGACAGACATGGATACTCTCCAAACATTAAAGGTCTTTAGTTTAGTTTTAGTAAGAGTTTTACGGCACTTGAAACACAATAAGGTTATTTAAGTGCCAAAGATTAGAGGCGTTACAAGAGAGTAACAAACACAAAAAAGAAGGGGGAGAGATCAGGACGATAAGATGTTTGATAGGAAAAAAAGAGCAAACCACACAAGAGCACCTGCTAACCACCCACATTCAAAATCTGGGACAAAACAAAAGTTTGTTTGAGTAAAGGCAGGCACACTGATACAATAACAATCATTTATTAAACAAGAAAAAGCAAGACAGATAGACAGAAACAACAGAGGGAGAAAAAAGAAGTAGGACCTGTAGAGGCGCCATTCAACTACTTGGATATAATCAGCCCGTATCATTTCAGATAAATCTAATCTCTATATCACAAACATTTTTTGCTACCACAGACAACATACAAAATATGAACCCATCTGTTCTGCATCACAAACAAACATTTGCCTATCACAGACAAATAGTTGGCCAATACAGATTTCACACAAAATATTCATGTATCTGTTCCGTATCACAAATACAGTACACCCACAAAATATCCATATCTTTTCTTTTTTAAATTACCAACACAAATTTGCAAATAATATAGAGTGCACACAAGATATCCATAAATATCTTCACCATAACAAACATTTGTTAAGTCAGAAAACCCCCCCACCAAATATCCTATACATCTCTTCACTATCACAAACATTTGCAAATTTACAGATGACGTACAGAATATGCACCCATCTCTTTCCTAACACAAACCAACATTCTCAGCACCATGAGGGCTCCCATATTCTGTTACAGGAATACCAACAGCAAAACCTCCTCTTTAAGTTAGTACGAGTTTTACAGCACTTACAACACAATAAAGTTATATAACGGCCGAAGAGTAGAGGTGTTAACAAGAGAGTAACAAACTAAAAAAAAGAACAAGAGGAGAGATACGAACGATAGCTGTTTGATAGGACAGAAGAAGCAAACCACATCAGAGCATCTGCCAACCACCAACAAAACCTTCTAAAAACATCCCACAATCTCCAAACTCTTCATAGCCGGGCAGAGGAACAAGGCCGAACAACAAAAAACAATTTGAGTACAATAAAAGTTGACTGTGCCAACACACGCAACAAGTGGCTCCGACAATCTGACCAGTCCTCAGCTTCTTCTTTTTTCTTTAATCAAGCGCCAGATCAGAACACAGACATTGGCAAATCATGGCTCGACATTAATTTTCCTGCTCAGATGCTCTCAAAAAACCTGTGTAGTATTTCTCATCTTTTCCCATCACCCACCTGTTTAAAGTTCTGTAAGTAAGTTATACTTGGTCTATCTCTGCCTCTTTTGCCATTTATTCTTCCATTCAGAGCACTCCCATTAAGTTACCATTAGCCTCCCCAGCCTCTTTTGCCATTTCTTTTTCCATTCAGAGCAAATTCTCCTCCTATTAAGGTACTATTACACTATTCAGAATTACGAAGTTCAATCTGCTCAGTATCTAGTTTTGAGAAATTTGACATCAAAATTTTTGAGTTTCACAACATGTTAAGCTTTTCCAAATGCAATTCTTTGAATATCTTGACCACGCCTCCAAATACCCTTACAATTTTGATCAGGAAGATAGAGAACTTATTTTTGAGCTCATAGTCTTCGTAACTCGAAACGGTCAAAAATGTCAGATAGAGCTTGGTAATTCTGAGGCAGCGATTAGTCTCTCTGGACTCTTTTGCCTTTTATTTTTCCAGTGAGGATAAGATGTCCATGGCTCTAATGTCTACCCCGCCGTCCACAGAGACCTCAGCTGATCTCGGTTGTATCGGTACCTCCGCCTGGACAGAAGGGAGTGAATTTCTCCGAGTGGTAGATTCGTGAGATCTGCATGAGGAGAGGGCCGGTCTCAGGGTCATTGAGCCACTGACTAGCACTGATGGGGTTCTCCAGCATCTGCAGGAAGGCTGTTGATGAAAGTGGATTATGTATAAACTCTGAGCGTTTTACATCAATCACATGATCACTGAGTCATTTACACAAGATAAAACCTTTCACAGTAATAAGAAAAACCAGTTCAACCACACAGTATAACACGGATAGGTTGAACACAGAAGACTCGAAATTATGCATCTATCGAACGGTGCCTGCGGTCCTGTTTTTTTATTTTTTTATATTTGAAAGATATCCTTCGAATTACGGATCCCTTGAACTACCGAAGCCAGTCCGCAATGAATACGAGCTATTCATGTTATACTGTATAAATAATACCAAAATAATAATAAATAGCATTTGTATAACACAAATTCTCACTCAACAGCAAGCTCAACGCGCTTTACAATTTATGTTATTTATATTATAGGTTTTCTCGAGGCTTCACAAATTAGAAATGCTGAAGCCAAAAGGGAAACCCAAAAGCTGTGCCTGTCCACGAGTGGAAATGAAGTTTTTAAACGCTCAAAATGTTGAAAACTCTTTTCCGCCAGAATTGGTCATATAGTCCACAGCAGCAGAAACCAAAAGTCCTCTTCAAATAAAACAGACAGACAGACAGACTGACAGAAACAACAACTGTGAGGAAAAAAAGAAGAACCTACAAGTAATACCCTACAGCCACTCGCTTGATGAAAGTAAATTGTGTTGTAAATATATATACACACCTTAGAAGCCTGCACTAACACAGATAATCATAATAATAGATTGCATTTATATAGCGCTCTATCCCATAGTAGTATAAACTCTGAGCGTTTTACATCAATCACATGATCACTGAGCCATTTACACAAGATAAAACATTTCACAGTAACAAGAAAAACCAGTTCAACCACATAAAGAAGAACGTGCACAACAATACATTCATTATTTACACGTAAGGACAGCAATAAGACCAGATCAATGTTAGAAATAAAACAAATAAAAAATTAAACCTCAGCCTCCCCTGAGAATGTAAGTGGGTGGAATAGAATTATAGTTTGTCTGAGTGAAGAAAAGCACATTAACACAGCAACAATAAGACATTCAGAACTAGGAAAGAGCAAAACAGACAGACAGATAGACAGAGAGTCAGACAGACAGACAGAAGGACAGAAACTCAGACAGACAGACACCCAGACAAACAGACACACATACACACATACATACATGATACAGAAAGAAAGACAAACCGACACACACACACAGACAGACAAACCGACAGACAGAAATAAAGAAAAGAAAATCCCAGCCTACCGAGCAGACACCGAGGACTGTTAAGCCCCAGTTGGACGGACGGATTTGCCAGGATGGCCTTGTAGACGGGACTATTGACATCCAGGCCCTGGTCAACGCTCTCTGGCTTCTCCTTACGGTCACTTAGCAGCCAGTCACACTGAGAGAGACATTCAAAGCCACCATAGGTCAGCCAAACAAATAAACAACAACAAAAAAAGGAAAGCCACAATTCAAAACCCAAACACACAAAAAAGACAAAGCCTCAATTGGACACACAAACAAACAAAAAGACACAAAAAACCACAACTGGACACCCAAACAAACAAAAAAAGGCAAAGCCACAATTGGACAAACAAACAAACATAAAGACAAAGCCACAATTTAACACCCAAACAAACAAACAAAAAAGCCACAATTGGACACCAAATAAGTATTTAAAAAAGCAAAGCCACAATTATTGGACACCCAAAACAAACACTCAAAGCCACAATAGGACACCCAAACAAACAAACAGAAAAAACAAACAAACACTCAAAGCCATATTTGCAAACCCAAACTTTACGGAGACCATGGCCTAGGAATCATCAATTCCTGTTCATGTAACTGACCTCGATTTCTTTCAAAATCTGCCTTGGTCATTCGCAATAGTTACAAGTTACAGTAGCAATTTCTATTAATTAAAAAATTGTTTGCTCTCCTCCACAAATCCCCACCCCTCCCCCTTCCCTGCTTCCAGTCGAGGAGCGTCTTTTTGCAATGAGTGTGAAAGAATGTAAGCAATAATTGCTGTATAGCCCATTAAGCCGGACATTATAACATAAAAGTATAGAGGGGCATAAGGCCAGACAGAAACCCTTACTATTAGGATAGACGGAAACCTTCATTAGGCCATAACCAGCCCACTTTTGCACTACAAGATAGAGATGGTCAGTGTGTGCTAACAACACAAATGCTGGAAGCGTGACAGATCTCTGCTTTACTCACAGCAGCGTCCTGGCTATTCCTAGACACCCTGAGAGCGTGGATTGCCTCCTTCTCAGCAAACCCCATCTCCAGCAGGTTTTGTAGAGCCTGAAAGGATTGAAAAACACCAAATAAAATCTTAAATCCGATCTGCGGTAAGTTTTGTAGAGCCTAAAAGAATTAAAAAAACAACATGTAAAATCTTAAATCCCATCTCCTGTCATTTTTGTAGAGCTTGAAAGAATTGAACCCCCCCCCCAAAAAAAACCCAAAACAACTGTAAATCCAGCCTCCAGGAGGTTTTGTAGAGCCTGAAACAATTGAAAGAAAACAAAATTAAATCTAAACCTCCAACTTCAGTAAGTTTTATAGAGCCTGAAAGAATTTCAAAAACAGAAAATAAGAAAGATGTACACAGCAAAAGGATATAAAAGGTCTGTCAATCAAAGCATTAGGAGAACCGTTTGAGTGTTTTTGTGGCGTTGGGGTTAAACAAAGTCAGGAGGCAGAAGAGAAGTAGGAGGAGAAGAAGAAGAAGAAGAAGAAGAAGAAGAAGAAGAAGAAAAGAAGAAGAAGAAGAAGAAGAAGAAGAAGAAGAAGAAGAAGAAGAAGAAGAAAAAGAAGAAGAAGAAGAGGAAGAACAACAACAACAACAACAACAAGGAGAAAACAAACAGACAGAAGATAAAAATCAAGCCAGTGGTCGTCTTACCCTTGGGTTCGGCCTGAACTCCCTTCTCTGGAAGGCCCTGATCGTCTCCAGAATGTTCTTGAACCTCGGACCCTCTGCCCCTCCGGTGGCTCCCACTAGCTGATCGTCCGAGGAACCCTCTGTACCCTGGGTCATGCCCTCTTCCCCCTCGGTCACCTCAGGCTCTGGCTCCTCCTGCCCCGGCAGTGGCTGATCTATGTTGGGATCCGACTCGTTGGTCAGCAACCAGTCCATGGCCGACATCACAGACTGCCTGGAGAGAGAGAGAGAGAAAAATCACCTCCATTTTTTTTAGTTTGAGTAAAGAGATGTTTTCGAAAGTGATTTACACAGCTCGCGGTAGTGAAAGAGTTAACTAACCACAGGTGGCATAATTTTGTGTGATTTGATTCATTAAGTTTTGAGGTACATGAGTGAATGAAATGATTAGGACAAGAACAAAAACTCTCAATGATTCTGTTGATGTTATCGACCCACCGCCCACTGATTCAGTTGTCATAGGTTAAGTACTCACTGATCCAGTAGTAGTGATCGCCCCAGTACTCACTGATCCAGTTGTAGTTATACATCCAATACTCATTGACTCAGTTGTTGTTATTAATCCAGTACTCACTGATACAGTTGTAATTATAGATTAAGTACTCACTGATTCAATTGTAGTTCTCGACCCAGTACTCACTGATTCAGTTGTTATCAATCCAGTACTCACTGATTCAGTTGTAATTATAGATTAAGTGATTCAGTTGTAGTCATCGATGAAGTACTCACTGATTCAGTTGTAATTATCAATCCGGTACTCACTGATCAAACTCACTGAGTTGTAACTATCAATCCAGAACTCACTGATTCAGTTGTAATTATCAATCCAGTACTCACTGATTCTGTTGTTGTTATCGACCCAGTACTCACTGATACAGTTGTAATTATCAACCCAGTACTCACTGATTCAGAAGCAGTGCCTTCCTCGCTCGGTTCTCTGGAAAACCCATGTCTGTCAGCTGCTTCACACTGGACTCTGCCAGCCCATTCTTACGTGCCGGAGCCTCGTTCAACATCTCTGGAGGGAGAAGAGATAAACAAAGTTGGTTGCTTTTAAGGACAAGTGGGCTAACCCAGATTTCGAGTGTTTCCAGAAATCTTGACCTAAACCAAAGTGGGCATTGCCCTACCTATAGGAGAAGTTTGGTTTCATTGGTGTGTATAATTGTTTGGTTATAGAGAAAAACTATCCTTGTCTTTTAAAGAAAAAAAAACAAGGCGCAAAAACTTTACCTTCAATTTTCTCAAAACAGCATTTTTCGGATAGCTCCCTTGTGCTTAAAAGCGACCAATTGTAACTCTATCTCACAATCCCGGAATAATAAGGTTCTAGTGAACTCAGAGTATTCAGTGTTTGTCGGAATTGTTAGTGTTTGTAGTTCGAGAGTCTAAAACCTACCCTGTGCTCCCTCTACATCACATATAAAAGTTTGCGACCTGTATTTCTTTATTACCTGGGAAAAATCCATGTCACATTATTTTCATTCTTAATTTGAATTTGAGGGAGACAAAGTGTACTTTTACTTTACTTTACTTTTCCGATCCAGCAGCCATTTGGGTTCTAGCCCTTCAGTCTGTCGATATGGCAAAGCATTTACAGGTTTTAATTAGCTGTGAAAAAAGTGTACAAAAACTTTGAATTCAAAACACTTGATAACATGAACTTCATCGGACCAGAAAATTTCTTCATGTTTAGCAGAATGTAAATGAAGAGATTTTTAAAAAGAATAGGTGACTCCTTTCTAATCGTTTGTTGCAGCCAGAACTACAAACAAGATCAAATGCTTAGCTTCACATAACCTATTTTTTAAAGTCATTAATAACACACTCAGAGCTGGTAACCTTTGGAAATGAAAAAAAAGTTATTCAAAAACTTATTTTCAACCTTAGACAGATGCCTTCAGCGCACAGAATGAGGTTCAAGGAAGGTTGTAGCTGTATACTAGATGGATATCTATCCTACTACGTAGTTTAAGAACATAACAAATAAAACATGAAATTGATAAATTGAAACTGCACATTAAAGAGCTAATCTAAAAATTCTTTTAAAAAAACAGGACGTTCCCCTCAAAGTAAGGACAGTTGACAGCATCAGTGCTTCATCTCTCTGTCTCATGTACCAAAGCCACTCTATCACCAATCGCTGCAGACAGGAAGAGGGACAGAAAACTCAAATGGGGAGGAGGGGGGGGAGTTGTGTTTTGTCTTAGCCCATTGAAAGAGTATTGTGTGATACCTCTTGACAATGGAAGGCTACTGTGAGTGAAAAGGAAAAAGGGAAAAGGGGGGTCAGCTGGGAGGAATGATGAAATTGTTCAAAATTCCTTCATGCTTACCAGATTTGCAGGAATTTATTTTATTATGTTAAGGGAAGTTGCAAAGAATAAAGATGAGGTAAAAAGGGAATTGAAATTCTTCCAAATTAACATGAATTTCATGTTAAATGACTTTTTGTTAAACAAGGTCTCCTGTGTCTCAAAAGTGAGAGTAACTGAGTTAGAATTATATATTCTGGGGTCATCGATTGTAAATTGATGGTGTTACACTCTTACCGTGAGAATGATTTCCTGAAAATTTGCTCAACTCGCACAACAATACAAAACTTTGTTTTTCAAGTGCCACGTCTTAAACAGATATTGGCAGTCATGGTCTTCCATTTATTATGACGCTTGCATGCTCTCTAAAAATCCTACATTATCCCCGTATTTTCCTCGTTACTCATCCTTGGTCTACATCTGCCTCTTTAGCCCTCTACACTTAAAGCATCTTCAATTTTTTCCCTCACAATGCAAAAGCCAGTACACACCCTCAGCTTGCTGAAAAATCTTGGCAGCTTCTGGGTTGAGACACAGGATGCGTTGCGAGGCTTCGATCAGAGATATGAGAATTCGACGTAGTTCACTCTGAAACTAAATCAGGAACAAGAGTTACAGAAAAAGGATAATCATAAAATTACTGTGTAACTTTCAATTTAAAACGAATTCATGGGACAGTGGAGGAGGACACAAGAGGTTTTTAGAAAATATTAATAGCCCGCATTATATCCGACTTAAAAAAAAAATCTGAATGAATCTAGCTAAACTGATAAAATGAAAAACCAAAAGAATGGGAATGGTACGTCGGTGTTGGAACAAAGGAAGTCATCCTATGATTTTAAAAATCATAAAAGGCAAGTAGAAACATGATGTGACCACATCAAGTGCTAATTGAGTATCAGTGTACTATCAATGACCACTTCAACTCAAATTTTACGCTGACATTTTTAAAAATGCATTTCTATCCGTTGAATTTGTACACTATTTATTGAGTTGATGCATTTGATCCTGCTTTACAATATGGTAAAAAAAAAAATCGGGTGTCAGAAAATTATATAGTTGTTCCATTTGTGCCTGACACCATCACTATAAACGATATAATCAATGGTAAGTTTCGCAAGGGGCAGAGGTCAATTCAGCAAGTTCTTCCATAAATGTCACTCACATCGAGACTAGAGCTCGCCTCCTCTTCGGGCTGTTCATGGTGTTTCTTCACCAGATGGGCAGTGGCTTTACGTATCGTTGCTATGTCTGCAACTTTCTTGTCTTCTCTCTGAATACAACCAGAACGTAAAAGGCAGCGTCCATAAGTATGTAATGACATAAAATAGCAAACACCCTTCACAGTGATATATCAAATTGCAGAATGCAGAGAGCCTACTTTCTAGAGGATATAAAGCTAAATAAATGGCATCTGATATCATTATTATCAGCAATATTATGATATGATGATCATCATTTTTATCATGATTACTATTATGATCAGTATCATGACTATGATTATCATCATTATGGTAATTATTATAATAAAGTAACAACAAAAAGGAACAGATCTTACCTGCCTGTCTGTTCCTATACAAGGAACGTCTGGTCGTTTTTTCAGTAAGAGCAATTCATCTGCAAAAATACAAAGACGTACCACTTAAGAAAACCAAACACTGAGTATGATTTTGGCCTTTTGAGTTACTATGACCATGATGTCAGAAACCAAAAATTCTATCGGCCCAATCAAAATCATAATCAAGATATTCAAACAACTGCATTTGAAAAAGCCAGACATGTTGTGAGTCTCACAATTTTTAACGTCAAATTTTCTCAAAACTAGGCACTGAGCAGAAGGAACTTTGTAACTCTAGGGTAGCGACTTATGCATGAGAGACAGGCCAGATAACTATCATTCTCAGTTATGCCAAGCAATAAATGACCTCAGTTAGTTGCGGGTACTGTAAAACGCACTAACATTTTTTTTGCCTACTGCATAAGTTTTATTTTCAAAACCAATCATTTAGCAAAGCAAATTGACTTAAGTCATCTTAAAACACACAGCTGACACAGAATATACAATCCTTATACTGTTGGACCTGTCCAAGAAGACCACCCATTGTCGAAGAGAAAAGTGGTCATCTCAGACAGTGTCTCATTATAAAAAAGAAAAAAACTTTTTCATTTTCACTTTTCTATTACTTGTGTTTCTTATTTATTTAGTTTCTGAGCGAGTCTTGTCAAATTCTCATGAATAGGATCTCTGATTGAAGCCACCTACGATCAAAACTGTGTAGGTTGATGTGGAAGTAAAATATTTACGTCTCTACAATAGCAACGACCAACTGACCGTTATCTTTAACCCCTTGCTGGCCTATGGAGAGATCGTTGGACAAAGTCTTCCCACATCGGACAAGCACCAGTTTGTAATGGAGTGAGTTCTTCATAGCATCTGAACCCAGGCCGGTCAAGGATGCCGGACGGTCAAGCAAGTGTTCCAGGGACAGTTTAACCTGATCATGAAGCAAATGAAATCAAGGTAATTCACAATTTCCTTCATCATTTTTTCAGGCGTTTAGTTATTAGTACGCTAAAAAAATGCCTGTTACTTGTTTTGTACCTCAATGAAGTAGGGTTTTGTTTTGAAAACTGTGATCTTACTAACCAATGAGACATTTTTCACTTTTGCTCAAGTCACAAAGCTGAATGGCAGCTGGCGACTACGAGCGCTGAACAGTCATTACATGTCAACCCTGTCAACCTCTGAGTCAGAGATGACACCTCCAAGTATTCAAGTAAAGCTGACCAAGGAAAGCACTGGCCTTATATTTTGAAATTTTCTTGAAACAACAAAAAATGATTTGTGATGCATCTTGGTGAAATCAGGCGCTCGTTAATATAAAGAAATAGAAGAAAACAGCACTTTCCTTCCTGATTTGTAATTTTTATGGAATTTTTATTTTTTTGGTTCAACACCTGTTATGTCCATTTTAAAAGAGATAAGATATTACTGAAAATTGTAGATTAAAGGCTCCCAAAATGTAAATTTTCAGTTTCAGAGGACTCTAAAGCTTTGGAAGTCACTAAACTTTGGTGGCCATTTTCGGACTCATTTTACCTCTGAAACCAAGTGACCCCCACCTCCTTCAATCCATATATCTCGATTATTATTTAAGATAAATGGATATTTCTTTTATTGAAAACAAGACAAATGAGCAGGCTGTAAGATGATACCAAAAATTCCAATTGACAAAAAAATTGATGAGCGTCTGATTTCACTGTGTTGTGACACATTTGGTTAGTTGTGTCCTTGTTCGAACAACAAAAAACCAGAAAACATGAGCAGCGAAAGGAAACCAGTGTCCAGAAAGAAATCATGCTGCCTGTACTTCTTTCTCACAACATCACCCAAGACCATGAATAATAGTGAACATAAATATTTACCTCCCTTCATCAATACTGCCTTCTCAACAGAAAACCTAGTATCAGAATAAACTACATTTTGTCCTTAACTCACAGCGTCACTTTTCGTTCGATTCTGTTACCTTTAGTTAGTGTGACTCAACAGCCCACCGGAGCTTCTCGGCTCGGGGTCAATGAGCCCTGAACCTAATTTGCCGCTGTCGGTTAAGAAGTTCACCTTTTTGTCTACGTTTGATACGATATAACTTCTTCCCCATTCCACACAGCAAACCATTACGGGCATGTTCTAAAAGCTCAATGTCTTGAGATTTATTCTGCATTAGAATGGGTAATTTCTGTGCCTTAGTTTTTGTTGTAGATAAGTGTTTGTAGAGTACCCAAATGTCCTATTTTAGTTACATACTTATGAATAAATTATTGTTTATTTTAAATAGGCACGACAGATCTCTCCAAAATCTGTGTTAAACTGACTACGAATATCATGTCTTTTAAAATGAGAAATCTTAAATCTGCGCGAGTAGTAATAGTCAAGTTATAAGAGAAGAAAGATGAACATCTGCATTTTTTAACTAAAGACACTCAGTGTTAGCTCTTATTCTACCATTAAACAAGAGAAAGTTACTCTATGATTCTATGTTTGTTCATGAATCATGCTGTGTCTGTGGCAGCCTGCATACAACTAAGAAAGATATATTATAAGATTTTTTAAAAACACAAAAGAGTGTTAATACATGGGTAGAGACGAACTTCTTGTATGGAATAAAAATAATGACAGCTAACATTCATTCTTAGTTTTTGTGTCGGACATATATGCGCAGAGACTTATGAATGTAAAGAAATCAGAACATTGTCAGTTATTGCAAATGGTTATAGAAACGAAAATAAAAGCTGGAAAAGCCTGGTGCTGATTCAGTGTCACTGGAAAGCTAGAAATTATTCTTATAATACAATCACGAGAAGTCATCCCTGTTATTCAGTCAACTTTCAAAACCTAGATCTAGTGTTTTAAGAAAAATAAGGAATAATTTTGGAGTGTAACTGACTGATAGCCTACTGTTCGTGTTTTACATTGTTGTAGATGTATTCTGGCACTAAAATCGATTTGCACTTTTTCACAGAGAGACATCAGGGTAATTTTGATAAACTTTAGAGAAAATATGCGATTATATAAGACACATAAAGTTATATTTGGAGGAATTACTTTATAGCGAATAGTGTGCCAGATGGATAAAGATGCAAATTACAGCTTCCTATTATATGCGCAGATACCAACTTTTCTGAGTATCTGCACCAAAGTTATGTCATTCATGTTCCAAAAGTTCGACAGTTTTTGTCGTGCTTTTTATTTCTTTTCATTCACACTTGTAAAAAAGTTTTTACAATTTAGCATTGCCGATTTCAGCGTGTCTAACAAAATAACCAGACAAGTTACAATGTCAGTTGTTTTTTGGGACTCAAGAGCAGGACTGCGTGCTTTGGGAGCATTAAATGATAATTACCATAGATACAAGGATACACCTAAAACTGTACGTTGAAAAGTGCCAAAAATGAAGTCAGCCTAGACAGAGCGGTCACAGGGAGCTGACCCCCGTGACCCCAACGTGATAAGGCGCTCGCAGGGGAGCCCCCTGCTACAACTAAAATTCCACTGCCGGTGCGCCGTGAACTGAAAAAAAATTGTTTTAAGTTGCAGCACACTCTGCCTAAGATTCTGGTGCTTGGGAGCAATGAAAATGCAGGATCTTAGCCGCCATGAAACTATGGTAAAAAAAACAACAAGAAAAACAACAACAGATTCAATGATGAGAAGCTTAAAATTTTTATTCCCCCCGAATGTTATAGCTTAAGATTAGGCTGTCTGGTTGAAAAAGTGCATAAATGTAGTGTATTTTGCACATTGAAAATGTAAAACACATAAACAATTGTTAGAGGAGAAGATGAAAAACTGGCAAACTCCTCCGAGTGACAACAAATAAAATGGTCCATTTGATAGACAAAACAAAACACGCTAGGAGATGTAAAAAAGACGTTTACAAAGAAGTAATACACACGTAGGCTACCTTATCACAAGTCCAATCTCGGCCAACTTCGGCTACTGCATCCACTCCGCTCATATTAGTGACGCGGACTTTCATCATGGCAGACGGGGGGAACAATAGCGAATCCGTCACCACCATCGAGATATTCCACTGGTTGGGACCACTCACAAGTTACTGGAGTCACGGGCAAAAACTGCCCACAATAATTTCTGTGGAATCTAGAGCAAAATAAAAAAGAAAGTGTCATATATATTGTAATTTAACCAACAAAACTGGTCTGGAGGTCTCGTTGCAGCTCTGCAAATTCTGGATGTTTGTGTGTTTTTGAGCTTCAGTCATGACAGGCCTACATTTATTGCATATATTCATTGAAGTGACTATATCTCCGAACGTTCGGGAAAATAAAGCTGAACTCTATTTCTCAGAACGGTTTCCGATCTCGAGATTTTTTTGGTTATTTGCGAGATTTAGGTGTCATCCTTTCATTCTGCCATTCTGCGAGGACTGGGAAGAACTCTTGGGGCCAAAACCGGCGAATAACAGTTGCGGGGTGGGAACTACCGAAAAGCCCCCCCTGAAACCCCCCTATTCTTTAGGGCCAAAACCCGTGAATAACAAATGCGGGGTGGGAACTAGATCTAATCTAGATCTAGATCTAGATCTAGATCTAGATTAGATCTACCGAAAAAGCGCCATTCTTAGCTCCACATTTGGCCTTATAAAATAGATCTAGATCTAGATTCTAGATCTATATCTAGATCTAGAGTCTAGATCTAGTTGTTATGTTGATATCTATTGTTTGTTAGATATTCAAATAAAGTCTAGATCTAGTTAAAAGTACTGTTTCCCTTGCCCAAACTTTGGGCCAAAGTCAAAGTAATCAGAACAAAAAAGCAGGTCCTTGCCTTGCTGCGCCTTGCACTATGACTATGATCTGACTGACAAAGCCAAGGGCCAAGGTAATAAAAATGAAAAAAGACCCGCTAACACAGATAGATCTATTACAAAAGGGTTTAGAATAGGGTTATGGCGGTAAAATACCAGTATATTCTGCTTGCGTTTCCAGTATCGAAGAAAATTGATGACACTTCAAGAATCAGATGTTGTCGTCTTGATAGAAATTGTCAAAGTCAGAAATGGCAGAACGAAAATAAACTAGAATCTATAGACTTGTAAACAAGAGTTATTTCCTTCCGCATTTTCCTAAAGGGACGTCATTCTCATTCTTTGAGAGGAAATGGTTTCCTGCTAGGGCGCTATAAGGGATAAAAAGAAACATATGTTTCCTAGTTAAGAAATATCATGAGTAAAACTGTTACTTAACAAACAAAGTCAGATTTTAAAAACTTGGAATTATTCAGCACAGCTGATATTTTTGTATTTGTATCGCTGCATTTTATAAATATTTGTATAGACTACCCCAGTATAACCTTGCATGGTTACCACAAAGCGTAGTTAGTAACAAAATGGCTGCTGCCTTATGTGACCTCGTTCACAGAAAAATATAGTAGGCCACCACCAATGCAGCTGTTGTGAATACTATAACAGCTTTCAAAATCAGAGGTAAACTGTCAAACATGTTTCTTTTCAGTTACATAAGCATATTAATTTTCGAATAGGGATGTCAAGGGCTCAATTAATTCATTGTAATTGAAATCTACATCTTGATATCTAGTCTAGAGTAATAAGTTCTGAGTTCTGTTTACTGTTTAGATTTAAAGGTACCACTACCATAACACACAAGTAATCTTGTAATTAATAACTAAGCAGGTTTATTAGTCCTATAGATCTAGTAGGCTACTACTAATCTGTCATGATTAATATGTTCGTATATGTTAACTTTCTTTTGTTGCATTTGTTTGTTTGTTTGTTGTTTGTTGTTGTGTGTTGTTGTTTTTTCGGGGGGGTGGGGGTGGATAGGCCTAAGGGAGAATAACATATCGTATTGTAAGCCAATTGTGAAATAGGCCTACATATCGTGTTTCTGGTGGAATTGATAAAGACGTTAAACAGGCTATATCTAATTATTTTGTTGAATTAATCTGCAAGTTCAAGTTCTTTCATTAATTAGAAATATATTTTCCTTTCCCTACAAAAGATAGATGTGTATGGTCATGGCGTTCATTGCACCATTCAAATCCAGTTAACTACTTCCAAGATTTCAGCTATTATAATCCCCC
>NW_004797361.1:1516294-1518646 GCF_000002075.1 Aplysia californica
ACTCACTCACTCACTCACTCACTCACACGCTCACTCACTCGCTCACTCACTCACTCACTCACTCACTCACTCACTCACTCACTGACTAACTGATTGACTTCGTCGTCGTCGGCTGCTTCTGTCTCGGGAGACAATACCTGCGACTGTACGTCACTCCTGTCGAGAAAGTGACTGACTGACTGACTGACTGACTGACTGACGGGCTGACTGACTGACTTGCTCTAAATTACCATTTGGGCACCAAGGATGATCGGGCAACCACTTTTCTCCTACTTACTTTTACGTTTTCATCCTCTGTTGCCGTTACGCGTCGAGGGTAGATGCAGTTTTCAAAGGTAGACCATTTCCACAGCTCTTTCAGTTTTGATATTAATTATTATGTTTTCCTAGAGTTTCCTTGACGCTCTCGATCCACCTTTTGCGTGGCCTTCCTCTTCTTTTATAGCCTGGGTGCTTGGTGTTGTAGGCTCTCGGGGCTGGCTGGCCAGGTGAAATTCGTAACAATATGTGGCCAAACCATTTTATTCTCAGTCTTTCTATGTAATGCAGGCAGGACTCAGTGCCGATAGCTGCTCTTACTTTTTAATTTTTCTGCCTGTCTCCACCCTTCTCTATTTTCAGCCTTTCGAAGGGCTTCACCCAACTTAAAACCAGTCCATTCCGTTATGTTGTCTTCCCATCTCTTTTTCTGTCTCCATTTCCTTCTCCCTCCTTGTACAGGTGTTTTATAGGACTGGAATTATACGGGTAATTTGATACCCGGGTAATGAAAAAAATACTCGAGTACCCGTCGGCGGGTACCCGACATTTCAATATGGTGTTTCTGTACTGCTCAGCCTGCTTGCGATTTCATTTGGGTATTTTCACTTCAAATGCTTTAAGAGGCCTGAAGCTGAAGACCCGTCAACTTTTATTATGCTTTTGCAAATGTTGCAGGAGGCGCTTTTTTCGTCTTTTATTTTCTCAAAGTAATCCCAAACGTATGACTTTCTTTGAAACATCTTGATAGAAATTGTGCAAGAGTGACAAAGCCAAAGCTAATGAAACCCTTTTACTTCATATAATTCTTGGAAATTTTCCGCTTCTCTGTTGGTTTCTTAGAACTGCAAACTAGTTGCTTCCATATAATATAAGGATATTGAAATTGGAACTATAGGCCTAGCCTTACCAAAGTATCCGATCGATTCTTGGAAACTTTCTTATAACAATTAACATGCCCAAATGTGGCCTTTTTGTGGTGTGCTGTTTTCCAGGGAAAGGAGGGCGGTACGAGTAGTGGTGGGCATTAGTCGATATAGGCCAATATTGAGTACTTTATCGACTAAGAGAGTTCAGTATCGATAAGTACTCAGTACTTATTAAGGTTCGAACGAAGGGGTGTGATTTCAGTGAATTTTCATAGCATTGACGACAGAAGCAGAAAACCCGGGTACCCGGTTTTGAGCTCTTTATCCGGGAAACACGGGTACTTGGGTAACTACCCGGGTAACGGGTACTCACTCACCTAGCCCTAGTCTCTTACAAGATCATCTTTGCAAGTCCTGTTGATCTTGTTATGTGCCCAACCATTTCAGTTTGCGTTTTTTTCCACAGTGGTTGGAAGGTTTTTTCTTCGGGCCCAATTTAGTACACTTAGTTCTGGGGAAAAAGCGAGACAGACTGATACTGACAGAAACATTGTGGGGGAAAGGGGAAGGGGAAATAAGCCCAACCAATGGCGCGCTCCAACCGCCCGCGCGGTCTTGTAGCACTTTTTAAAATTAATAAGAATTGAAATTCTGAAAGAAAAGTCCACACCGACACAGAGGACCAGCACGACGTCATTGACGGTCGCCACTGTGTTGCGTTCTATTTTTTTTCCCTGGACTTCTCTCTCGTGTCTTTACGCTTCTAAACAAACTAATAATATTTTTCTCTAATTTCCTCTCTGTCAGTTTATTCCTCTATATTTTCTTTTCTTTTCTCTCATGCTAAATAACAGATAAACTTAAACGTTTTTAATAACTGGGCTACACATTGCTGTTTGTATGCAAACTTGTTTCTCTCATTTCCTCTCCATTACTTCGTTATATTATCATTCGTTGCAATTTTTTTCTTCATGCCGAGGAACAGACAGACAAAAGTTGAGAATACACACTACATACTACATGTGCATATTATCCTTCATAACATTGACAATCGCGTTGTAATTTAACATGATGACATTATCTCCCTTAGAACATACAGTGGTTCGTCACCATAGATAGATAGATAAGGAGGAAGAGAGAGAGAGAGAGAAAAAGGGAGGGTGAAGAGGGAGAGCGAGAGATGGGGAGGGAGAGAGAGAGAGAAAGAGAGAGAGAGAGAGAGAGA
>NW_004797361.1:1519410-1531466 GCF_000002075.1 Aplysia californica
AAAAAAAAAGCCCCAGTGAGGTTGGAGATTAAATTTACGAGTTTCTTGCCAAGACCCAATTACCGCGGGAGAAACTGGGTCATGATCGATTTGTGAGGTCGCTCTTCTCTCGCGCTGCCTGCCTGCCTGCTACGTTTTCATGGGGGAAGGAAAAGCGAGAGGAGGGAGGAGGGACGAGGGAGGGAGGGCGCCTGCACGCATTTCCTTCCACAAGAGAAAACTGCGCAGTTTCAGGGTCGGTTGTTCTCGCAGCAACACCGAGCAGCACCGCTACTGAACGAACACTACTGTAACGCCGCCATGTTGCTTTACTAGTCACTCCCTGCACGACAGACCCAACCAACACACACGAACGCACGCACACACGCACAAACACAGTCCAAAAAATGAGCCCAGCCCTGTACCATAAGTGTAAACATCGCATTTTTCTCGGTCTTGTTTTTTTCCACCGCCAACCCAAGGACCGAGTGCCCTATATAATTTCTGTCAATAGGTGGCACTGCTTCCGAAGTTCGTGACGTCACATGTCCTTATATGGATGGAGGTTAATTAAGCTCCGCTAAAATGACAACACGCAGTGTTCACTGGTGTAGAAAAGCTTACACTGACACAGCTCGGAGATGTTAGACTTGTTGTGTGATTTCGCTCTGGATTAAACGATCATCTTGTGTGTGCAATTGTGTGTGCTGTGTAAAGTCGCTCGTGTTTTGTGTTGTACGTGATCTACACACATGAAGTGAGAGCGAGGGGAGCCAGGCCTCCACATTCTTGTCTTTTCTCTCACTCCCCCTGTTCTTTACTGGTGCCTAGTGGTGCTGCAGGCGGTCTCCCACGATGGAGATTCCCTTAAAATCGTGGTGAGTTTTTATGTTGTGTCAACAATCCTATCGTGGTTTCAGGCGAGCTCAGTTGTTGAGTTCGCATAAACAAGTCGTTGCGTACGTTACGAGGAAGGTCGATACATTCCACATCATGAAAACACGAGGATTAGGCGAGGGTTTTTTCTCGAGCAGGGACCGTGTTGCGAACAAGAGGAGGGCATGTTTTGGGCGAATAATCTTCGTTCATTGGTCACCAACCCAGCGCCATTTTTGCATGACCTATTAACTTCAGGGCGAGACCTCTTTTTCTGTTCGGTAAGAAATTGCCGTGCGCATTCTTTCACTGTTAGCACCGGGCTTCTGGATTATGTTCTTTCAGCGTTTGTACGTGTGTAAGGTATATTAGTTCAGCTGCCAGCTTGTGCTATTTGGGCGGATTTAGCAGGAATTCGTTTGTTTTTGTTGTTTTTCTCCCCCCTTTCCTTTCCTCGGGAGTGGTTGACCCGATGTGACCCTCATTTCCCCACCCTCCTGTGAGGTCCGACGTGCCCACGGCCACACGATGGAAAGTTCTCTTGTCTCTGCCTCTGTGCACTAAAGTCTACGACTTTTTTTTTTAATCTCCTCCCTTTTCTGTTTTGTCCTTTCTTCAAGTTCCGATTCCATCCAAAGGGCAAAAGTTATTGCTGTTTAGATTGGCGTGTTTTCAATTTGGGAGTAAAAAGGTCGTTCAGATGTACGTTGATTCTAAATCAAGTTCTAGCAGCTAGAAATCTAAATCTTTTGAATAGGGTACTTTGAAATTCCTTGCGACCTTGCACATCGTATGAAGTGCTGTTGATGATGGTGTTAAACGTGTCCATGGCATTCGCCTCTTGTCGTGGACTTGAAACTGTCTATTGTTTCATCATTTTCTTCTTGGTCAATCGTGGGGCTGGGTGGTAGGCCTAGATCTAGATTAGATCTAGATTCTAGATCTAAACTATAGAATCTACATGGGTGGTCAGTTGTGGGGCTGAGAATGATGTGTGTGGTACGAGTGGTCCGTTTGTTGTGGGGCTGGGGTGTGGTTATAGATCTATACCTTGTATGAGTGGTTAGTTTGTTGTGGGGGTGGGCATATATGTGGTATGAGTGGTCAGTGTGTTGTGGGGATATGTGGTAGGCTAGCCTATGTGGTATGAGTATGAGTGGTCAGATTGTTGTGGGGCTGGGGATATGTGGTATAGGCCTTGTATGAGTGTGGGTGGTTGGTGGGTGCTCTGTTGTTGTTTCCTGGACTTCTTTCCCAAACCTCTATCATCCTGATCTCTCCTCCTCCTTTTTTGTGTTTGTTACTCTCTTGTAACACCTAATCTTTGGCACTTTATATGACCTTATTTTGTTGCAAGTGCCGTAAAACTCTTACTAAAACTAAGCTAAGCTGAAGAATTCAAGTACGAGTGGTTAGTCATAAGGAAGGTTGTGGTGTGGTATTTATTTACAAGGGGTCTGTCCTGTAATGTGGCTGTGATGTTGAATGAGGTTGCCTGGACTCACTTAAACTGCAGTTGACACACATGGACAGTTTTTTAGTTCAGTTTGAGTAAAGAGAAGAACATTTAGGGGGCCTACTCAAATTTATCATCTTTGGAGGATTTAAGGAGGGGGGAGGACGGACAGACAGAATAGACACAATTTATATGTCCTTTGGCCTTGGTGTGAAGCAAATCTGTAACATAAAAAATAAAACAAAGGAAGGGATCATGACTTACAATGAATACTCTCTAACCTAATAGGCGTACGTATATAATGTACATAATTCTAGGCCTAGGCTGGTTCTGGGCCAAAGAATGCACTCTCACTTTTTTTTAACCTTAGCTCATGGCTTACTGGCCATAAAAGATTAAAGGACTCTTAAAATAAGAAAGGAAAGCAGCAGGGTACTTGTGCCTGTTTAGAGGATCTCACTGAGAGGTTGTATAACTTCTTTTTTTCTTTCATTCTTTTTGTCTCTCGTGTATTTTTTTTCCTACACTGAATGACCAATTGCTATTTTGGGTATATTCCTCTCAACTCGAACTCAGTGTACTTTAAAAAAATGAAATTGTGTCTCTAATCAAGAGATATGGGATCTAAGTAATCTATAATATAGGAATATAACTTGTATTATAATTAATTATAATTGGTGGAGAAAATTTTTTTCTAATTGAAATGATTTTTGCAAAATTTTTATCATTCTGATGGATGGTTGGCAGGTGCTGTGGTGTTGTTAGCTCCTTTCCTATCAAACATCTATCATTCTTTCCTCCCCTTCTTCCCTTCTTCTTTTGTTTGTATGTTACTGTCTTGTACCACCTCTAATTAGTCTAAACTTAAGCACTTTTATGACTTATTTGTTGTTGCAAGTGCCGCAAAAACTCTAACCAAAACTAAAGCATTGTTCTGATGTTCGGCTGATTTTTCAAGTATCAGATCTGAAACAGAGGTATATATCTGCAATTATGGTTGGCGATTAAATTCTCATTTTGGATGTGGGTGGTTGGCGGGTGCTCTGGTGTGATTTGCTTTTTCTTTCCTATCAAACATCTATCGTCCTTATCTCCCCTTCATCTTTTTTATGTTTGTTACTCTCTTGTAACACCTCTAATCTTCTGGCGCTCATATGACCTTATGCAGTTGCGAGCGCCGTGAAACGTCTACTAAAACTAATCATTTTGGATGCTCTTGGAAAAAATCCAAATTGTTCTGTTGGCCTCTATACTGTATAGGCCTACCATCATGTATAGGCTACACGCACGAATAATTAGCTGGTAAACTGGAGAGACAAAATTTTAGAATAATTCATAGTGTATTTCA
Organism: Aplysia californica; assembly: GCF_000002075.1. NCBI lineage: Eukaryota > Metazoa > Mollusca > Gastropoda > Aplysiida > Aplysiidae > Aplysia > Aplysia californica. Next base: position 1,523,070 of record NW_004797361.1, read on the forward strand.
GGGAATATGACGCACCGTTTATTTTATGGCAGCACCCTCTCCTTTGTTGTTACGGTACAATATTTTTTATAACTTGTCACATTATCAACCTTGCGTGAATGTACCATACATGTGACTTTGTTGATAGATAATGGAAACATTGAGTCAATGAGCCTGATTTCTGGACAACAACAACCACTTTGATAAATAGACGAGAAAATAATAAGGGACAAGTATATAATATATATATATATATATATATATATATATATATATATATATATATAAAAAATATTAATGATTACGAAAATGGGATGTAAACAAATATATTTTTACTGATCACCCTATCCATGGCTTTTGTTCTCTTGGTCAGCCTTCACTTGGATTTTTTGGGGATCAAATTTCGTGTCTTACGGATAAGACGCAGGGTAATTTTGAAGGCTTGATTTTTATTTTGGGGTAAAAATTGCATCCTATATGCAGTAATATTATTATTAAGGATGCACAATACAGTTCCCACGTGGTCTGTTCCTGTCACCTGTCACCCATCTGATGAAGTTTTTTTTTAGGTAAGCTGTGCTCGGTGTACCTCTACCTCTTTGTAATCCTGAGTTTCTGCAAAGTACTGGTCGTGGGTGGTTGGCGGGTGCTCTGGTGTGGTTTGCTTCGTTCTTCTTTCCTATCAAACATCTAACATCCTTATCTCCCCTTCTTCTTTTTATGTTGTTTGTTACTCTCTTGTAACATCTTTAATCTTCTGGCGCTCATATGACCTTGCAGTTGCGAGCGCAGTAAAATCTCTACTATTACTAAAAAGCACTGTGTGAATAAGTTCATTTTGATTCTTTCGAATTATTTTTGTTGTTGTTGCTTGTACCACAAAGTGTGATAAATGTAGTGATGATAGTTATGAGATTTTTTAAATATACGAACATATTTTGTAAGCTTGTGAATAATTTTTTTTTTTCAAGAGAGAAGGAAAAAACGCGTTTTTATGAAATGATGCCAAATATTTTTTATTTCTGTGAAATATAGATCTAATATTTTTGTTCAGTATCCCAACTTTTGGGACATTTTGGAGGAAACCAGATAGGGCCTACAGAGTTTAGATAGTAGTTTAAATTAACATAGAGTTAACAATTTGGTCATGAAAGCACGAGATTTTTTAAGATGGTGAGTTCGTTAAAGTTATGTTATATGGCACTCTCAGCTCTGGTTTTAGGTGTAAGCACCAATTAATGAGACGCGTGTTAGTCTTTTATAAGTCATAGTATTTTATACGGCACTAGCAACACAATTCGATCATGTCTTGCGTCTGTTCAAGAGATGAGTTGGTAAGAGTATGTTATACGGCACGTTCAGTACAATTATGGTTAGGTCTTTGTTCAGTTGCTATGAGTTGGAGATGTTATACACGGCACTATCAATACAATTTGTCTTGCGTCAGGTTAATGAGGTTGGGCAGGTCGCGCTGTTTGCTCCGTCAGTTCAGCTGAGGTTTCTCTCGTCCCCCCTGGGTTTCTCAGAGGGTTAAAATCTACCTGTGTGAAGATCTCGTGACTGCTGTAAGGCTTGTTAGCAGACCCACAAGACAACACCTGCCACTTCTTTCTTCACCCTCCTTTCAGTCTTGTCATCCATTCTCTCCTCCGTTCTCCTTTTCTTCCTTTCGAAATTTTTCTACTTTTCTTTATCACCTCCCATTTTCCAGTTTTTGTCGTATGGTTAGAGGGGGCCAATGGTAGGTCCTACTTAGACCTTTATTTCCCTCTTTTGTCTCTGTGTGTTTGTCTTGCTTTTTCCGAGAATTTTTGTTAAAATAAATTGTGATGGTGCCTTTTTACTCACACTAAGGTATTTCCTGTGATTTTTTTGTAAAGACAGCTGCTTTTTGTTTTATTTTTTAAACTCCCACCTTTTTTTTCCTAAAATTAGTTTCAGTGTGTTATGTAAAGGAATTAATGACGCATTATTATATTCCCGTTTCAACTAGAGGTGACTAAAACGCTTTGTGCAGGTCTCTATCATTTTTTAAAGAATGCTCTGGAGTTTTTTGTTTCTGTAAAGTAGTTACATTTACAACCAAAATAAAAATAAAAGTTATGGAAAAACTTAATAAAAAAGAGCATTTTTGGAAAATAATCCATTGTAGATGACCTTTTAAATTGGCTGTCTACCATTGTGAGAAGAGATTTTCTCACCATTCCTGGGTATTTAAATAGGAGAAAGTGGATTTATTCGGCAGAAAGCAGAGATATGAAAATGTTTCACTGTTCTGTGTGTTATTTTGTAGAAATTAAAGGCAGAAGAAGGTGAAATGGTTTTATTGATTTTTTTGTGACATAAAAAAATGGCTGTGAGTGATAATGAGAGAATGAGATTTGTGTGAAATGTTTTTCTACATCTTGTCTAGATTTTGTTCTTCTCTCTCTGTCTTTCAGCTCTGTTACTTGTGGTGCCTAAACACCTCAGCTTGTGAAAACGATGGGAAATTTTGCGGGTCATATTTGAGTACCTCATGTATTGTGTTCTCTAAACGCTGTGGAAAATCAAAGACTCTTATAAAGGATATTATTGTATTGGAGTGCACACACACATGCTGACTTACACATACACACACACACACACACACACACACACACACATCATGTACGCTCTCTTAGAGGGACTTAAACACACTAACATACTCTCATAGGGACACACACACACACACACACACACACACACACACACACACACACACACACACACACACACACGTGCACACACTAGCATTGTTATAAATTTTACATGTAGTGTGTTTGATTTTACTGGGATGAAAAGCATGCAGTTATAATATAAGCAGATCACACAAAACCCTACTACCAGTAGTATTGTACACATACTCCCCCCATGATATTTCCCTATTTGGAATAATTGCTAGTACTTTTGTTTCCAGCTCTGGTGCTTATAATTTGTTGTTGATTGTTTTTCTCCAGAACGTTTTAACTTGTGTAGGGTATTTAAAATGTTTTACACTCCTATATTTACAGAATTTAGTTGCATTAATCCTGGCTGTCAGGGCCGGCGTGGGCTGAGTGGTTTTTATAATACATCTCAGCACACCGACGTAGAACCTGATAAAAAAAAACAACCTTGTCCATTCGGGCGTTGAGCTCACTCATATTGTCAGTCTATCTAGTCTATCTAGTCTATCTATGTGTGCAAAAGCAAAGGGTCGGACTACAGTACCGTAGTCTCTGATCATGTTTTGATGTTACTGTTTATCATTATGAGTGGGTGGTTGTCGGGTGCTCTGGTGTGGTTGGTTTGATGTTTTGATGTTAGTTTATCATTATGAGTGGGTGGTTGTCGGGTGCTCTGGTGTGGTTGGTTTGATGTTTTGATGTTACTGTTTATCATTATGAGTGGGTGGTTGTCGGGTGCTCTGGTGTGGTTGGTTTGATGTTTTGATGTTACTGTTTATCATTATGAGTGGGTGGTTGTCGGGTGCTCTGGTGTGGTTGGTTTGCTCCTTCTTTCCTATCAAACATCGTCTGTCGTCCTTCTTTCCCCTCCTTTTTTGTGTATGGTACTCTCTTGTAACACATAATAAACTATTCTTCAGCTCTATATGACCTTATTGTGTTACAAGTGCCGTAAAACTCTACTGAAATTAAACTAAAGAGTGTTTTTGTACTGACATCTGTAGTGAAGCAGCAGTTGGGCTCTAGTTTTTTGTCCCTTACGAAAGATGTGAGTTTGATTACCGATTGGGGAGGTTAAAATTTTTTTTTTTTTTAGCATCTGCCCTCTCAGCCCAGGTTGACCGTGACACAAATAAGATCAAAAGTAGCCTGTCTTCTAAATAACTTTCCAAATTGTATTAGTTTGGGGCGCAGAACATTTATTATTACAACTGTACTGTATATATTGTGAAGTGATCATAATATATTCTCCCATGTGAGTTTTTTACTACTATTTCCAAATGGGTGGTTGGTGGCGGTGGTTGCTGTGGTGCTGTTTGTTCCTTTTGTCCTATCATAATTAAACATGTATTGTCCTCATCTCTCCATGTTTTTTTTTCTCTTTGTATGGTTACTCTCTTGTAACACCTGTAACTTTTGTGAGCTTATATGATCTAATTGGGTTGCAAGTGCTATAACTCAATAACTTTTGCTAAAGTGTAAAGCATTTTATATCCATACTGCTGGGTAACCTACAGAGGCTTTGTCAAAGACAAGTGGTATTAAAATTAAAGTATGGATAGATATACTGGTATCAGTTTATTTTTTCAACGTAGAAATTTAAGAATAAATTAATTTTTATCCCCAGAATTTGTTAAAGTTCATCAGATAGCAACGTTCCTCCTAACTTAAATGATATAACATTTGTGTGAATGGAGGTGTTACTAAACAGGTCTAATGTAAAAGTACCAGCAGACTACCAATTTAACTAGGTGGTGTTCAAAATCTAGATAGAGACAAGCTGGAATATATAATATGTCAGTTTAGCACTTTTGTACTTTGCATTGATCATGTGATCTCCATTCTTATTAGATTTCTTTCTCTGTTTTTTTTCCTGAGTGTGGGTGGTTGGATGGTGCCACTGGGAGGTCCTTATATTTTCTTGTCTTTCCCTCTCTTGTTTCAGTCTGTGTGGGTGGTTGGATGGTGTCACTGGTACCTCCTTTCTTTGCGCCTTTTGTACTTTTAGCATTGATCATGTGATACCCGCTTTCATTTCTTTCTTTCTGTGTTGGTGGTGGGAGGGTGCCACTGGTACTGTACTTGCGCTTTTGGTAATTTGCATTAACCATGTGGTCTCCATTTTCATTTCTTTCTTTCTCTGTTCTTTCTTTCTGTTTGGGTGGTTGGAGGGTGCCACCGGAAGGTCCTACTTCTCTTATTTTCGCCTCTCCTGCCTGTTTGGGTGGTTGGAGGGTGTAGTCACTATTAGGTCCTACTTCTTTTCTTTCCTTCTGTTGTTCAAACAGTCTGTCGGGTTCGCTTTTTGTCTGCATTAAATGACCCTTATTCAGCCTTAGTGTGTCTCTTTTTAAAAAAGTTCATTAGATACGCTCAAACTGTGAAGTCACATGATATGGGTTTAACCTATATTATGATACTGAGGACGCATTTTAGACCTAATCAAATAAATTGCCCACATGTAAAGTCAAGGGTTTCTATAGATGGAGCCGTTTTTTTTTATGTGGAAATTTGAAACAGAACATTAATTTTACCCTTCGAAAATTTTCGGGAACTGTGTCTAGTACTCACCCAGTTGAGTTTTGTTGTTGCTGTTTTTTTTGGGTCACCACATCTTTAAATTAAAAAAAAATTTAATTAAACTTTGGGGGGGGGGGGGGGTGCAGTTTTGTATTATTCATTTCGTAATTTGTTTAATGGATCTGTTATGTGTGTTGCTCAGAGTTTGTTGTGTAGTTTATACATTGTAGTTTGTCGAAATTTTTTTTTCAAAATGGGAAGTGGGGGGGGGGGGGGTAGCAAAATTTTGTGTGGGTATCAGATTTTGGTTATCAGATCTTAAGTTTGTATTTTATATTTTGCTTGTGGGTAGTTGGAGGGCTTTTCTGGTTGGTCTGTCCCCTTTTCTTCCCCTTTGTTGTCGCCATCTCTGTCTGTCTTGCTTTCCCCTAAGCACAACATGACAATTATTTTCTTACGACTGTACTCAAAGCTTAAAGGAACAAATATAATTTTTGTGAACCAATTCATTTTCCTTATATATGTTACACATTCTATTCTTTTTTTGTGAAGGGAGGGTAAGGGGTGGGGGGAGATGATGCTTTCACCGTTCCCCCTATCGCTCTTGCTTTCCCTCCTCTTTTTTCTCTGTACTTAATCTTTCTCTTTCTCTCTCTCTCTCTCTCTCTCTCTCTCTCTCTCTCTCTCTCTCTCTCTCTCTCTCTCTCTCTCTCTCTCTCTCTCTCTGTGTGTGTGTGTTTGTGTGTGTGTGTGATAAACACGTGCTACAGAAAATCATTATCATTATCGCTATTATTTTGGTGATGATATGATGATAATACATAATACATAATGATGATGATAATGATAATGACAACTATTATTATTATTATTATTATTATTATTATTATTATTATTATTATTATTATTACTGTAAATTATTATTATGTTATTTAATATTTTTCTTTTTCTTCTTCTTCTTCTTAATCAAGATATCTTCGTAATTTGCGTAATTTGTCCAGGCTGTGTAAAGTCGTGTGTAATTAGGTAGATTTTTTCCAAGCAGAGCTGTCACGTCTGGTAAATTAGTGTCGCGGTCGTGTGGAAGTTGCTTCCCCTGGATAATTAATGGATGATTTCTCCCGCCGAGTCAAAAAAACACGACAACAACATTCACCTGACTTGATTCGTCGTCGTACCTGTTTGTTCCGCTCTTCTGCCATCTCGCCGCGACTCTGACCCCCGGAGTGGGTGGTAGGCGGGTGCTCTGGTGTGGTTTGCTTCTTCTTTCCTATCAAACATCTATCGTCCTTATCTCCCCTCCTTCTTTTTTATGTTTGTTACTCTCTTGTAACACCTATATCTAATCTTCTGGCGGCCATATGACCTTATGCAGTTGCGGAGTTGCGAGCGCCGTATAACCTCTACTAAACTAAAACCCTGACCCCCGGGCGGCTTTCTAATCTCTGCGTGGAGCTTTTTGAATTAGTGTTGTTGTTGTTGCTGTTGTTGTTGTTGTAGATATTTTACTACTATTGTTGTTGTTGCTATTGCAGTTGTTGATATTTTACTACTGGTCTACTGTTGTTGTTGTTGTTGCTGTTGTTGTTGTTGTTGATATTTTACTACTATTGTTGTTGTTGCTATTGCAGTTGTTGATATTTTACTACTGGTCTACTGTTGTTGTTGCTATTGTTGTTGTTGTTGTTGATATTTTACTACTATTGTTTTTGTTGCTATTGCAGTTGTTGATATTTTACTACTGGTCTACTGTTGTTGTTGTTGTTGCTGTTGTTGTTGTTGTTGTTGTTGTTGTTGATATTTTACTACTATTGTTGTTGTTGCTATAGCAGTTGTTGATATTTTACTACTAGTCTACTGTTGTTGTTGTTGCTATTGTTGTTGTTTGTTGGATATGGTGGCGGGTGCTTTGGTGTGGTTTGCTCCTCCTTACCTATTGCTATCTCAGACATCTATCGTCCTCCTATCTGTCCTCTTATCTGTCCTCTTATCTGTCCTCCTCCTGTTTATGTGTCAGTTACTCTCTTGTAACAACTCTAGTCTTCGACACTTACAGGACCTAATTGTGTGGCTGGTGCCGAAGAACTCTTACGGAGGGTGTTTGGCGGGTGCTCTGGTGTGGTTTGCTCCTTCTTTCCTATTATCAAAGATTTCTCGTCCTGATCTCTCCTCCTTTTTTATGTTTGTTACTCTTGTAACACCTCTAATCTTCGGCACTTGTTGTGTTGCAAGTGCCGTAAAACTCTTACTAAAACTAAAAGATCTATCGTTCTCATCTCTCTCCTCCTTCTTTTTGTGTGTATAATTGCTTTCTTGGAACACCCCTAATCTTCGACGCTCATATATGACCTTATCGTGCTGCAAGTGCCGTAAAACGTTTATTAAATTTATAAAACTTTACACGAAACCATTGTGTACAGTCGGGCGTTAGCTTGCGTATCTTCAGAAAAGAAATAAATAGATAAAATGAAAAAATATTAAAGAAAAGGAGAACAAAAATCCGGACCGGCTTGGCACATTTTTCGGGATCAGACAGGAATTTTTGTTGCCCTTGAACTTTCCCCACTGTTCATTAATTTAAAAAAAGGGAAATGCGCTCTCTTTCTCTCTCTCTCTCTCTCTCTCTCTCTCTCTCTCTCTCTCTCCCTCTCTCTCTCTTATAACTGCACTTTAACACGTTATGCCTCACCGCTCTCTTCTCTCATTAACCCCTTCCCTCCTCCGACCCACCCCTCCCCCTTTTCTCCTTTTCCCCCGCGCTTCTAACCAACATCCGAAATTTTTTAGCCAAAAGTTTGTTAATTTTGTATAACCCCTTCCACATTGTTGGGATCATTGAAGAGGCGGGCTGTTTTGGTTTTATCTGTCATGGCCTAGAGGGTGGTTGGCGGGTGCTTTGGTGTGGTTTTTCTCCTTCTTTCCTATCGAACATCAATCGTCTTTATCTCCGCTCCTTCTTTTTTATGTTATTTATTTTTTTAAATAGTAGAGGGTTTTACGGCGCTGGTAACTGCATAAGGTCATATGAGCGCCAACGGGTGGGTGTCAACAGAGAAGTCTTTACAGGGAATCAGACTTAGACTGCTCACCTCTCTTGCTTCAACAACACAAGGTTTGCTTCGACTATCTAAGCTCCCCAAAATAGCAGGTCACAAGAGAATGACAAAAATACAAAAGAAGTAGAGGAAATGACAATAGTAAGGATTAGGAA
>NW_004797361.1:1531566-1533172 GCF_000002075.1 Aplysia californica
CCTGAGTTCTGTTTCCAAACGCTCTCAAATCATTGTAAAAATGTCCTACTATTTGAACGAGACAGGTAAACAGGCACTGTGCTGTGAAGCACTTTGAGAAGCCGCCCGTTTCGGAACACGTCTTGTCAACATTTTGGCTGGGATCATGACTTCATTCCTAAAATCGTTCTATTGAGAGCTTTGTGCAGACCGCTCGCTCGCGTACTAAGCCTTCTCTTCTCGTATTTTATTCACTTCAGATCGGATCAACTTAATCTATACTTCCAACTCTGTGACATTTGTATTGTATTCCTTTTGGAGAATATTTGAATTATATTTGATGTGTTTATTGTGTGTAAGAATTGTTAAACTTTTTTTTATCATACATCTATAGGCGTACTGTTGTCTTTTGCAAACATAATTTGTTATGTATTGATCCATTCCAGTGGGTGGTTGATGGGCGCTGTGGTGTGGTTTACTCCTTCTCTCCCATCAAGCATAACACTATCATCGTCCTTATCTCTCATTTCTTTTTTCGTCTCTCTCTTTCCTTTTTCACTTTGTAAATCACCATCATAATAATAACTCCTCGAATCTTCGCACCTACATGGTCTATTAGTGTTGCAAGTGCCGTGAAATTCTTAGTGTGGATAAACATTCGTGACGCAACAAAAACGTATCTTCGAATATCTCTTTAAGAATAAATGTCATACTTTGTACTGCAGTTTGTATCAATTTGTCTTAACTTAAATCATATTTTTCCACAACAATATTATTGAAGCAATATTTAAAAAATACTTTCCTTCATAAATTTATATAAAATACTACAAATCTCCATCATGCGTAAAATTGGATTGTTCACTGCATTTTCCTCTTCTTGAACTTATTTTGCATATGAATATGGCCCACGTCACAGCTCATCAATGATACATTTTAGTAGGAAAACTTTTTTTAGAAGAAATTCATTTAACAGTGAACACTTTTTTTGCTCTAAAACTGAAGGTTCTCAAAACATGCGTTCAATAAGCATAATGTTGCGTTGGTTGGGATTAGAAAAAAATGACGGACTTGTTTTTAAATAAGAGCGATATCGTCCCAGCTGTAAACCTTATAAATCGTGTATAAATCACTCAATGGGATTTTAAAAATTAATATTTATTAAGGAATTCTTCAGAATACACAGTATTGGCCTAACAGGCGTTCACCAAAATATTGAGAAATTAAGACAACTGGATAAAATAGTCATTGTGTAAAAGCTGGAGATTTTATGTTTAATAGTTGTGGAAATATTTGACAATAAGTTGCGCCACGATTTTTTTTATCGGACTATAGTGAAACTACCCCCCCCCTCCAGTTCCGTTTGTTGGCGTGTCAGTTATTTTGAGGTAGGCTAACGTATGTATTTACGGTGATGTAGAAAGGAACTGTCCATCCAGTTCGCGGTTTTCAATTTTTTTCCTCTGCTTTTATTTATTTATGTGTGTGTGTGTATTTGTGTGTGTGTGTGTGTGTGTGAGAGAGTGTGGTTATGTGTGTGTATATGTGTATATGTGTGTGTATATGTGTATGTGTGTGTGTGTGAGTGTGTGTGTGTTTGTATTTGTATGTGTGTTTGTGTGTGTGTGTG
>NW_004797361.1:1533272-1534996 GCF_000002075.1 Aplysia californica
GAGACCAAATAAAGACGATAGACGTTTGACAGGAAATTTTAATGAAGATTAAACCAAACCAGAGTCCATGCCAACCACCCACTGACCTGTTTTGGGGGTGGGTTTTTTTTTATAGTAGAGGGTTTTACGGCGCTCGCAACAGCATATGGTCATATGAGTGCCAAGCGGTGGGTGTCAACAGAGAAGTCTTTACAGGGAATCCGATTTATTCTGCTCACCTCTCTAGCTTCAACAGCACAAGGTCTGCTTCGACTATCAAGGCACCCCGGAATTAGCAAGTCACAAGAGAATGACAAACATACAAAAGAAGTAGAGGAAATGACAATAGTAAGGATTAAGAAAGAAAAAGCAGCAGTTCCCTGTTGTAGTTCAGGCACAGTTATGAGCGTGACATGATGAATCAGCCCATTTACAATTTGTCTGTGCTTAAACGAGAAATGTCCCCCCTTTGGGAATGGCCTAAAGACACTTCAGTCAGTGGCACTGCCCTGGAGGGAGATTTACTATTCGAGAATAACATACAGATAATAATAATAATAAAAGAAGGAGACAAAATACGGACGATAGACGTTTGATAGGAAATTTTAATGAGGATCAAACCAAATCAGAGTCCCCGCCAACCGCCCACTGACCTGTCTGGGAGCGAAGCGGTCCGAGTCGGCGGCGCACTTGGGCACCCAGGTCTGGTTGACCTCCAGCATGCGGTCAAGCGTGGTCAAGACGAGCCTGGGAATCTCCTCGCGCCTCTTGATCCGCTGGTAGGCGTCGCGTAACATCTCCATGCGTTGTTCATGCTCTTGGACTTTGTCCGGGCACTCCAGGGAGTCTGTGGAATGGGAAATGGGAAATGGGAAAATGGGAAATGTGAAAATGTGAAAATGTGAAATGTGAAATGGGAAAATGGGAAATGCGAAATGTGAAAATGTGAAATGTGAAAATGTGAAATGTGACAAAAAGTGAAATGTGATATGGTGAAAATGTGAAATGTGAAATGTGAAATGTGAAATGTGAAAATGTGACAAGGTCGGGGTTCAACTCTTTAATAATTTATTTCTGACAACAGAAAAGCCTGCCATGTTATTTCACATTCAAAAAATCATGCTCAAAGCAGAAACACTACATGTAGTTTCCATATCTCAATGTATGCATGTCGCTGCCTACCTTTGAAATTTGGGATAACATTTTTTTAAACCCAGAAACCCCCCCCCCCCAAAAAAAAAAAATAACAAAATGTTAAAAATTGTAAAATGAAATAATACTGGACCGGAGCACCCCCTTACCTTCACACACGTAGCGGCCGTACTTGTCACAAAAATCTGGCTGCGACAAGATCCTGTCGACCGTTGTGACCAGCTTGGAGGTATCCACGGGCTCGGCGCACGTCATCCGGTTCCCGACGGGACAGCACTTGTTCCCCCCCTCGCAGTGCTCGTCGGAGTCACACGTCTGCTCCCACACGTACTCGCCGCTGTCCAGGACGGGGCAGGTGAAAGGTTTGACCCCGCACAGCATAGGGTTGGGGCCGAACCCCTCGATCTTCTGGCCGAAGGCGTCCACGCAGAAACAGGTGGTGGGGGAGGAGTTGGGGACCACCTGGCCGTTCCGGACTGGGTACATGCACTGTTGGTTGGAGGAGGGTTAGTTGAGGTGAGGTGGGGTGGGGCGGGGTGAGTTGAGGTGAGGTGGGGTGGGGTGTGGTGAGTTGAGGTGAGGTGGGGTGTGGT
>NW_004797361.1:1536789-1538442 GCF_000002075.1 Aplysia californica
CTGCCTGCCTGCCTGCCAGTCTGTCTGTCTGTCTGTCTGTCTGTCTGTCTGTCTGTCTGTCTGTCTGTCTAAATATATATTTGTCTGTCTGTTTGTCTGTCTGTCTGTCTGTCTGCCTATCTATCTATCTATCTGTCTATCTATCTATCCATCTATCCATCTATCCATATATCCATCTGTCTATCCATCTATCCAATGCATCTATCTATCCATATATCTATCTATCCATATATCCATCTATATATCAATCTATCTATCTATCCATCTATCTATCTATATATCTATCCATCTATCTATTCATTTATCTATCTATCTATCTATCCATTTATCTATCCATGTATCCATCTATCCATCCATCCATCCATCATTCCATCTATCCATCTATCTATCTATCTATCGATTTGTCTTTATGGTAATGATGATGATAATGATGCTACCACAAAATTTCCAAAATATTTTCTCTTTTTTCTTTTCATACTATACAGCAACTTCATCAATGCTGCTGCTGAAGATGATGATGATGATGATGATGATGATGATGATGATGATGATGATGATGATGATGATGATGATAATGATGATGATGGTGGTGATGATGATGATGATGATGGTGGTGATGATGGTGATGATGATGGTGGTGATAATGATGATGATGGTGGTTGTGATGATGATGATGATGATGATGATGATGGTGGTGGTGATGATGATGATGATGATGGTGATGATGATGATGATGATGATGATGATGATGATGATGATGATGATGATAATGACGATGTCAAAGACGACCCACTCACCTGACAGGGGTTGCGGCACTGGCATATAGGACAGTGCAGGGTGTTCCGCTGATGTCCGTAGGCACACTTGAGGTTAGGGCAGGCCTCTAGCTCTGTGCACGCCTCCTCCAGCCCTGGTCAAGTCATTACATAAAGGACCAAGTCTTAGTTCTGATAACGAGTTTTTACGGTGCTTGCAACATAAATTGGTCGTTGAGGAAGTTACATACGAAGTACGAGGTTTTAGTTTTGATAACGATTTTTTATGGCATTTGCAACACAAATTGGTCATTGAGGAAGTCTTTACACAAAGTGCAAGGTCTTAGTTTTGATAAGTTCTTAGTTTTGATACGAGGTCTTAGTTTTGGTAAGAGTTTTAGTTTTTGTACATGTTTTGTGTCATTTGCAAAACCAAAACAAACCACAGCTAAACAAAACACAAAAAACACCAAAAGAGCAATCACTCAGCCCCGAAAAACAAACCAAACAAAACACAAACCAAACCACAGCTATACAAAACACAAACAAACCAATAGACAGCTATACAAAACACAAAACAAAACAAACCACAGCTATACAAAACACAAACCAAACCACAGCTATACAAAACACAAACACAAACCACAGCTATACAAAACACAACACAAACAAAAACAGCACGAAGCATCTCTCACTGGAGCAGTTGGTCAGCTCTGGCGTAGCCGCCTCGGTAGCGATGACGGGTCCGGCTGCGCCCCAACAGTAGCAGGCGATGCGTGTGTCAGTGACAATGTCGTGGTCACACACCACGGGGTGGAAGCTCCCGTCCGCGTTACATGTCGGCTTCAGAACCACTCTGGAAACACACACACACACATACACATATTAAAAAAAAAAT
>NW_004797361.1:1540625-1545122 GCF_000002075.1 Aplysia californica
TAGTAGTAGTAGTAGTAGTAGTAGTAGTAGTAGTAGTAGTAGTAGTAGTAGTAATAATAATAATAATATTAATAATAATAAAAATAATAATAATAACAACAAGTTTAAAAAATTAACAAATAATAATCAAAATAGTTTTTTTTTTAATTAGAAAGTTAAATAAAGATTATAAGTAGCTGAGATTGGATGTCCATTATTATGTCTTCGATTGCCTTCGTCTGTTTGCATATTTGCTTGTCTCTTTGTCAAAGAGTCTCTTCGTTTTTGTAAGCCTATTTGTTTGCCTGTCGGTCTAGTTGTGTGTATGCTACTCATTTTGTCTGTCTGTTGGTCTATTCATGCGTCTGTTGGCCTATTTATCTGTTGGTCTATCCGTATGTCTGTTGGTCTATCCGTATGTCTGTTGGTCTATTCGTGTGTCTGTTGGTCTACATTTGTGTCTGTTGGTTTATTCATGTGTCTATTGGCCTATTTATCTGTTGGTCTACCCGTGTGTCTGTTGGTCTACATGTGTGTCTGTTGGTCTATCCGTGTGTCTGTTGGTCTATCCGTGTGTCTGTTGGTCTATTCGTCTGTCTGTTGGTCTATCCGTGTGTCTGTTGGTCTGTCCGTGTGTCTGTTGGTCTATTCGTGTGTCTGTTGGTCTATTCGTCTGTCTGTTGGTCTATTCGTGTGTCTGTTGGTCTATCCGTGTGTCTGTTGGTCTATTCGTGTGTCTGTTGGTCTACATGTGTGCCTGTTGGTCTATCCGTATGTCTGTTGGTCTATTTATCTGTTGGTCTATCCGTGTGTCTGTTGGTCTATTTATCTGTCTGTTGGTTTGGTTTATCCGTATGTCTGTTGGTCTACATTTGTGTCTGTTGGTTTATTCATGTGTCTATTGGCCTATTTATCTGTTGGTCTACCCGTGTGTCTGTTGGTCTACATGTGTGTCTGTTGGTCTATCCGTGTGTCTGTTGGTCTATCCGTGTGTCTGTTGGTCTATTCGTCTGTCTGTTGGTCTATCCGTGTGTCTGTTGGTCTGTCCGTGTGTCTGTTGGTCTATTCGTGTGTCTGTTGGTCTATTCGTCTGTCTGTTGGTCTATTCGTGTGTCTGTTGGTCTATCCGTGTGTCTGTTGGTCTATTCGTGTGTCTGTTGGTCTATTTATCTGTTGGTCTATTCGTCTGTCTGTTGGTGGTCTATCCGTGTGTCTGTTGGTCTATTCGTGTGTCTGTTGGTCTATTTATCTGTTGGTCTATTCGTCTGTCTGTTGGTGGTCTATCCGTGTGTCTGTTGGTCTATTCGTGTGTCTGTTGGTCTACATGTGTGCCTGTTGGTCTATCCGTATGTCTGTTGGTCTATTTATCTGTTGGTCTATCCGTGTGTCTGTTGGTCTATTTATCTGTCTGTTGGTTTGGTTTATCCGTATGTCTGTTGGTCTACATTTGTGTCTGTTGGTTTATTCATGTGTCTATCTGTCTTTCTGTTGGTCTATTCAAGTAAGTGTCTGTTGTTTTGTCTGTTGATCTATTCATGCATCTGTTGGTCTATTTATCTGTTGGTGGTCTATCCGTGTGTCTGTTGGTCTATTTATCTGTTGGTGGTCTATCCGTGTGTCTGTTGGTCTATTTATCTGTTGGTTGTCTATCCGTGTGTCTGTTGGTCTATTTATCTGTTGGTGGTCTATCCGTGTGTCTGTTGGTGGTCTATTTATCTGTTGGTGGTCTATCCGTGTGTCTGTTGGCCTATTTATCTGTTGGTCAATCCTTGTGTCTGTTGGTCTATTTATCTGTTGGTCTCTCCGTGTGTCTGTTGGTGGTCTATCCGTGTGTCTGTTGGTCTATTTATCTATTGGTCTATCCGTGTGTCTGTTGTGTACCTGTGCAGGTGTCGTATCCGATGTAGGGCTGAATGTTGCTGGAGATGTATTCACCATGGTGGTCGGCACAATAGCACGTCTTCTCTTCCAGGTTGCTCAGAGATGCCTGCACACACACACACACACACACACACACACACACACACACACACACACACACAGAGGAACACAGCAACAGTTAGCACCGGTACAGAAATACATATATAAATGAATGAATGAATGAAAGAAAGAATGAATGAATGAATGAATGAATGAATGAATGAATGAATGAATGAATGAATGAACGAGTGAATGAATGAATGAATGAATGAATGAATGAATGAATGAATGAACGAGTGAATGAACGAATGAATGAATGAATGAATGAATGAATGAATGAATGAATGAATGAATGAATGAATGAATGAATGAATGAATGAAAGAATGAAAAAATGAATAAATGAATAAATAAATGCATTACATTTGAGTGGCATTATGATCAAATCAGACATTGATCAAATTAAATTCATGGAAGAAGCAGATACTTTTCCGGCTGGGTAATTTTTACAATGTTTATTTTTGGGTTGTTGTTTATTTTTGGGTTGTTGTTTTTTTTGCTCAACACCTTTATGTCCATTCAAAAACACATTTGTATCGCTACAAGGTAGAATCAGATGCTCGTCAGTTTTTGACCATTTGGAGTTATTGATATCATCTAAAAGGTTGCTCATTTGTCTTGCTTTTGATTTTTAAAAAAAACCATTAAAAAAACACATCTATCTTGAATAAAAGTTGAGATATTTGCGATTGAAGAAGAAGGGGTTTAGAAGAGGTTTTACGGCGCTCGCAACTGCATAAGGTCATATGAGCGCCAGAGGATTAGAAGTGTTACAAGAGAGTAACAAACTTAAAAAAGAAGAAGGGAAGATAAGGATGATAGATATGATAGGAAAGAAGGAGCAAACCACACCAGAGCACCCACCAACCGCCCGCAAGGAGAAGGGGATCGCCAGATATCAGAAGAAACATTTGTGAGAAAATAACCGCAACATTTTGGTGACTTCGAAATCTTGAGTGTCCTTAGCGAAAGCAATTATTATTTTACTTAGTTGTGCCTTTTATCGCCGTTTTTGAAAGTGAAATCCATACAGAAATGTGTTTTTAAATAGACGTAAAATGTGATAGAAAGATGGAGAGATAGAAAGAAAAAAGATAGAGAGATAGATAGATAGATAGATAGAGAGAGAGAGAGAGAGAGAGAGAGAGAGAAAGAGAGAGATAGATAGAGATAGACAGAGAGAAATAGATAGAGATAGACTGAGAGACAGAGAGAGTGAGATAGAGAAAGAGATAGAGATAGATAGAGATAGACAGGGAGACAGAGAGAGTGAGAGACAGATAGATAGATAGATATATTGATAGATAGACTGATAGATAGACAGATAAACAGACAGATAAAAAGATAGATAGACAGATAGATAGTCAGATATATAGACAGATAGATAGACAGACAGACAGATAGATAGATAGATAGACAGATAGATTAACAGATATACAGAGAGCGAGAGAGGAAAAGAGAGATCACCAACTCACCACACACTGGACTTTGTCATAGAATCCCGCCTCTGTACAGTTGGGCAGCATAATGTTATCGTCTCCAGCTAGATTGACCAGAGCTCGAACCAGGTCCTCCACGCCACGGCTGTCAAACCCTGGCATCTCCAACCGGCCTCGCATTGTGTCCATCGCATCCTCCGACATCGCACGCTGACGCTCACACTTGGTACGTGCTGTCACAGACAACAATATCATCATCATCATCATCATCATCATCATCATCAACATTGTCGTCGTCGTCGTCATCATCGTCATCATCATCTTCATCCTCACCTTCACCGTCATCATCATCCTCATCCTCATCATCATCATCATCATCAGCACCATCACCATCATCATCCTCATCCTCATCATCCTCACCATCATCATCATCATCATCATCATCATTCATCATCATCAGGTGTCAGATCTGAGACAGACATTGGCGATCATGGTTCGTGAGACATCTCTTTGCTCGGATGCTCTCAATAAAGCAATTATAATTATCCTTATCTTTCCCCGCCATCTATCTATTTAGATCAGAAACATGGAAACTTGCAACAAAACAAACTTCTCCAAAGGTACCGGCATTGTAAAAAAGCTGCATATTAATGAAGATCCTAAATGTATTGGCCTAACTCCATATTTACTGTCGCTTTTGATGAAGGACAAGCGGGCTAACCCAGAATGTGTGGGTTTCCAGAAGTCTTGACCAGCTCCAAAAGTGGGTATTGCACTACCTATAGGAGAACTTTGGTTTCATTGGTGTGTATATTTGTTTGGTTATAGAAAAAACTCTCCTTGTCTTTTAAAGAAACTGAACAAGAGTTCAAAAACTTTACCTTCGATTAAACCCCCCCCCAGCATTTTTCGGGATAGCCCCCTTGTGCTTAAGAGCGACCACATTATAACAACAAAAACTGTAATAATCACAACAACAACAACAACAACAACATCAACAACAACAAACCTACCTTTCCTGTTACAGAACAGGCCACCATAGCCCTTGGGACAGCGACACAACACGCCATCCTCCAGCCTCCCCTTACACACACACACACA
>NW_004797361.1:1546395-1547449 GCF_000002075.1 Aplysia californica
GGGGGGTGGAATCAGGTGTTCGTCAATGTTTGAGCATATTATGGAGTTACTGGTATCATCTTAAAGCATGTTCATTTGCGTTGCTTTAGGTGAAAAAATACCAATCTGTGTTGCACAGAAGTAGAAACATTTGCTATTGAAAAAGGTGGAGTCGACTGGTTTTAGAAGTAAAACTGGCAAGAAAATGGACGTCAAAGTTTGGTAATATCCATAGCTTGAGAGTCTTTGGAAACTGAAAATTTGGTTTTCGTGCCTTTAATCAAAGTTTTTAAAAAAGTAAAACTCACACAGAATGTTGTTTTTCAATGGAAAAAAGGGTGCTGAACCAAAAAAACAAAAAAACAAAAACCAACTAGAAAATTAGAAGAAAAAAAATTGCCCAACAGCCAGAAAAATGCCATTATTTTGATGAGTGCCAGAATTCACCACGCTGTAAATATATAAAAAAAAACACTAGGCACAAATAAATAGATACATAAATTATTTAAAAAACCCACAAGCCATAAATAAATCGAATTAAATAAAACATCAAGAGCAATAAATAAATTTAAAAAACCCACTAGCCACAAATAAAAAGATAACTAAATAAATTTTTTAAAACCCACTAGCCACAAATAAATAGATAACTAACTAATTTTTAAAAAAACCCAGAAGCCATCCTACAGGCACGCGCGTGTGTGTTCCCCGACTCACCATTGACTTGACAATGGTCCCCACTGTAGCCCGCGTGGCACAGACATTTGTACTCATCACCGCTCTCCCCTCCCAACAGCCGGCCCATCCACGAGGTGTCTTTGTCCTCACTGTCATCATCATCATGATCGCGATACATATCCTTATCCTTATCATCATCATCATCGTCTGAGTTGCTGTTGTCGTTTGCCTTGTGTCTGTTCCCCATAAGGTTGATACATTCTGCGTGCGCTCCACAGACTGGACATTTCTGATATGGGTTGTCTTTGCAAGGGATGGGATCACATGGGAAGCGGTAGTCTTTGGCTGTGGACGGATTTCAATGGGGTGGAGGGTAGGGTGGTGGGGTAGGGTGGGGGGG
>NW_004797361.1:1547549-1548958 GCF_000002075.1 Aplysia californica
GGGTAGGCGGGGAGGTGGGGTGGAGGGAGGCGAAGAGAGAAAGGGTTTGTTGTTAATGTTGCTGTTGTTGTTGTTGTTGTTGTTGTTGTTGTTGTTGTGTTCATCTTCTGCTTCTCTATCATCATCATTATTATTATTATCATTATCATGCCGAAGACTAGAGGTGTTACAAGAGAGTAACAAACATAAAGACGATAGTTGTTATATAGGAAAGAAGGAGCAAACCCACGCCAGAGCACCCGCCAACCACCCTTGGCCATCTTTCTTAAGGATCAGTGATTACAGCAGCAGCAGCAGCAGCAGCAGCAGCAGCAGCAGCAGCAAGATAGACACTGAGCTAACAGAGAATGAAAAAGTCAAATCAAAAATTAAAGTCAAAATCAAAGTCAAAGTCAAAATCAAAGTCGAAATCAAAGTCAGAGCAAGTACTCACAGAGTCAAAATCAAAGTCAAAATCAAAAATCAAAGTCAAAGAGTCAAAATCAAAAATCAAAGTCAAAATCAAAGTCAAAATCGAAATCAGAGTCAGAGTCAAAATGAAAAGCAAAGTCAAAATCAAAGTCAGAGCAAATACTCACAGAGTCAAAATCAAAGTCAAGGTCAAAATTAATGTCAAAATCAAAATCAAAGTCAAAGTCAAAATCAAAATCAAAACCAAAGTCAAAGTCAAGGTCTAAACTAAAGTCAAAGCAAATACTCACAGACACACGTGTAGTTGAGGTGACCCTGACAGTTGGCCTGGCCCACACACCCGTAGCTGACCATACATCTCTGGTGGGGGGCACACTGGGCCTGTGCAGCAAGCAACCACCGCTATAGCATTTTGTTTGTTTGTTTGTTGGGGGGGGGGTTGTTTGTTTTTGTTTGGTATTGTTTGGTTTTAAGTTTTAGTAGAGGTTTTGCGGCGCTCGCAACTGCATAAGGTCACAATATGAGTGTCAGACGATTAGAGGTGTTACAAGAGAGTAACAAACACAAAATGAAGGTGGAGAAATGAGGACGATAGATGTTTGATAGTTTAGTTTTAGTAAGAGTTTTACGGCACTTGCAACACAATAAGGTCATATAAGTGCCGAAGATTAGAGGTGTTACAAGAGAGTAACAAATATAAAAAAAGAAGGAGGGGAGATACAGAAGATAGATTTTTTATAAGAAAGAAGAAGCGAACCACACCAGAGCACCCGCCAACCACAGACTTTGTTTGCTGTTTGTTTCCTATTACGTGTGTACGGACAGCAGCATGTGGAACTCGGAGTATCTGAAAGACGCTACACATCAAAAAAAAGAAACAGACAACAAAAAAAAGATTTTAAAATAAAAACCACGAAAATGACAATGTGCTAGACAGATAGACAGATAGATAGATAGATAGATAGATAGATAGATAGATAGATAGATAGATAGATAGA
>NW_004797361.1:1552139-1553434 GCF_000002075.1 Aplysia californica
TGTATGTGTGCGTGTGTGTATGTGTGTGTGTGTGTATGTATGTGTGCGTGTGTGTATATGTGTGTGTGTGTGTGTGTGTGTGTGTGTGTATGTGAATGCGTGTGTATGTATGTATGTATGTATGTATGTATGTGTGTGTGTGTGTGTGTGTGTGTGTGTGTGTGTGTGTGAGAGAGAGAGAGTATGTGTGTGTGTATGTGAATGCGTGTGTATGTGTGCGTGTGTGTATGTGTACAAACGTGTAAAACACTTCTACATCCCAAGTCGACATTCTCCACACGATCCATACACACGTCCATTTTCTCATGGTTGGGATTTGTGTGGGTGTATGTGTATGTGTATGTGAGAGTATGTATACATGTGTATTTTTATGACAGTGGCGTCGGTGGCCTAGTGGTTAGGCTCTCGGACTCGCAACCGTAAGGTCGTGAGTTCGAATCCCGTCAAGGGCCCGACGTTGTGTCCATGGGAAAGGCACTTTACACAAATTTTCCTCAATTCACCCAGGCGGAAATGGGTACCCGGCTATAGACAGCGAAAGATCTTGTCAGTTTGTTAGTGTTTGAGCGCTTAATCAGCTGCTTGCACTGTATGCTTCCCAGGAAGCTGACAATGTTTCGGAGTGTACTATGGTCTGCTGGGGTAATAATATAGTGTAAAGCGCATAGAGCCTGCTGTTGAGTGGGGATATGCGCTATACAAATGCTATCTATTATTATTATTATTATTATTACGTATGTATACTATGTATAAAACATCACTCACTTCTACATCCCAAGTCGACATTCCCAACACGATCCATACACACGTCCATTTTCTCCTGGTTGGGATTTGTGTGAGTGTTTCTGTATGTGTGTGAGAGAGTATGTATACATGTGTATTTTTATACGTATGTATACTATGTATAAAACAACACTCACCTCTACATCTCAAGTCGACGTTCCCGACACGATCCATACACACGTCCATTTTCTCTTGCTCGGGGTTCGCCACCATCACGGCGGAGGCTACAGAGGCATAGTTTCCCTCGGAGTCACAAAGGTCAGTGATGACGTAACCCTCCCAGCCGAGGTAGTAGACCAGCTGTCGCAGATCGGAGATGGACACACCAGTCGGGAGAAGTTCCTCCCCGGACAGGAGGCTGATGACCCAAGTGGTGAACTCCTGGCGTACCTGGCACGGCGTTCGTGAGTCACCTGTGGTAGATAGATAGATAGATAGATAGATAGATAGATAGATAGATAGATAGATAGATAGATAGATAGATAGATAGATAGATAGATAGATAGATAGAT
>NW_004797361.1:1560770-1561307 GCF_000002075.1 Aplysia californica
CTCTCTCTCTCTCTCTCTCTCTCTCTCTCTCTCTCTCTCTCTTTCTCTCTCTCCCTCTCTGTCTCTCTCAGACACACTCACAAAGGTTAGCACGGACGACAGCTTTTGGTGGGTGGCCGTTAAAGCAGTAATTCTTCAGACAAGCAGACAATACAACAGACAAACAATACAACAAACAAACAGTACAACAAACAAACAATACAACAAACAAACATACAATGGACTCACCATTAATCTCACACCGACGGCCCGCCCTGCCCACTGGGCATGCGCAGTATTTGTTGCCGGAAATGTTGGCGGCGCACACGGATCCCCGACTGCACTCATCTCTGGGGCAAGGGCCTGGGCCAAAAGCACGATTTTGTCTCAGTAAACTATTTTATGGCACTTTCAACACATATAGAGGTCATATAAGAGCTGAAGATTTGAGATGTTACTAAAGAATAATAAAGGAGGAGAGATAAGGACGACAGATGTTTGATAGGACAGAAGGAGGAGAGATAAGGACGACAGATGTTTGATAGGAAAGAAGGAGGA
>NW_004797361.1:1563055-1564298 GCF_000002075.1 Aplysia californica
TCCTCCACCTCTCCCCACCCTCTCCCATCCCATCCACACCCCCACACCCCCCGCCTTACCCCACTCACCTTCTTCTCCAGCCCTGACCCGTCTAACGGCGTACGACTCCCCCCGTATGACGATCGGAGAACTCTCCACATCCTCCAAGACTTCCAACATCTGCTGCACGGGCACCTCACTGATGAAGTACAGCTCTACCGCCACTTCTGTGGCTCTGGGATTGAAGAAATAAAAAGAATAAAGAATAAAAATTAATAAAATCAAGCAAAAAATCTGTAAGTGTATGGGTGGGTGTAATGCCCCTATCACCACTTTTCTGTACATTACAATCATGCCTTACAATCAAGTCTTACAATCCTGTCTAAACTTCTCGGGGCATTACAATCATGTATTGCAATCTTGTCTAAATGTTCATGTCTTTTACAACCCTGTGTCTTACATTCCTGTGTTTCACAATCGTGTCTTACAATCCTGTCTAAACTTTTCTTTTCATTACAATCCTGTCTGAACCTTTCCTGTTCTTTACAATCCTGTCTAAACTTTAAAATGTTTTACAATCCTGTCTCTCACAATCCTGTCTCTCACAATCCTGTCTCTCACAATCCTGTCTCTCACAATCCTGTCTGACAGTCCTGTCTCTTACTAAACTAAACTAAACCTTTCTTGTGCTTCACAATCCTGTCTTACAATCCTGTCTAAACCTGTCCTGTTCATTACAATCCATTCTAAACCTTTCCTGTGTTTTAAAATCCTGTTTCACATTCCTGTCTTATAATCCTGTCTCTTACTAAACTAAACTAAACTAATCATTTAACTAAACCTTTCCTGTTTTCCACAATCCTGTCTTACAATCCTGCACGGAGTATAGCCACTGCCACTTACGGGAGTGCCTGTCTTCTGTTGCGACCACCGGTGCTGTTGTTATAGGTGCTGTTGTTGTAGTTGTTGTTGTAGTTGTTGTTGTTGTAGCTGTCGTTTCTGTAGCTACTGCTGTTGGCTGGCCGGAAGCCCAGGACTTTGTTCATCTTGTAACCTACGACCTTTGACTTCAAGACCTCGTCCATCTGGGTAGGGCAAACAACGGAGTTAGGGGTGGTGGTGGTGGTGGTGGTGGTGGTGGTGGTTACAGTGGTGGTGGTGGTGGTGGTGATGATTGTGATGGTGATGGAGATGGTGGTGGTGGTGATGATGGTGGTTACGGTGGTGGGGATGATGGTGGTGGTGGTGATGGGGATGATGGTGG
>NW_004797361.1:1568297-1569532 GCF_000002075.1 Aplysia californica
GAGGGGGAGGGGGATGGAGGGAGAGAGTGGCAAAAATAGTTACAAAATTTGAATTTTATAGTGAACACATTTTTATTACCCTATAAGTTCTCAAGACCAGCGTTCAATAAAAAATAATCTCGCAATTAGAGAAAAGTGATCGACTTACTTTTAATAGCGTTTTTATCCCTGCTGTAAACCTTTTAAAATCAGTAGAAAACACCCACAGGGATTTTTAATTAAAATTTATTGAGGAACTTTCAAAAACATTAATCTGTCAAGACAAATTGATGTTGTTGTTGTTGTTGTTGTTGTTGTTTTCAAATCCCTTTAGCTGCGAGCATTTCGCTCTTGGCAGCGCAATGCCTCCCTCAAGTAACCACATGTCCTTGTCAACGCCAAAGAACACAAATTGATAAAAACCACTGTGCAAAAGCTGGAGGGTGTATGTTCGATACTTGAGGAGATATTTGACAATAAGTTGCGCCACAAATTTTTGATCGCACTATAACCCATTCTTCTCAAAGTCTTAACCTGTAAATATTTCCAAATCAGGTCTCAGGACACAATTTCTTTTTCTATGATTTCTTTTTAATATTTCGCGACCTTAAAGCTTTCTTGTCGTATCCTTTTTTTATTTCTAACGTTGAAAATGTAACTTCAGCTTAAGCTCACTCTTTGTTAGGAACTGTTTCCACTGTTATTTAAAAAAAATAGAGATTACCAAAAAAAATTAAAAATAGAGATACAACAAGAATTAATTATCAAAATTTTAGAGATACAACAAGCACTTATTATTACAATTATTTAAAATAGAAAAACAAGAAGAACTTATTATTGAAATTATTTAAAAATAGAGATACAAGAAGAACTTATTGAAATTATCTAAAATAGAGATACAAGAAGAACTTATTGAAATTATCTAAAATAGAGATACAAGAAGAAGTTATTGAAATTATTTAAAAATAGAGATACAAGAAGAAGTTATTATTGAAATTATTTAAAATAGAGGTACAAGAAGAACTTATTATTAAAACTATTTTAAAAAGAGATACAACAAGAACCTACTATTAAAACTATCTTAAAAAGAGATACAACAAGAAAGCACTATTAAAACTATTTTAAAAACAGATACAAAAAGAAAGCACTATTAAAACTATTTTAAAAACAGATACAACAAGAAAGCACTATTAAAACTATTTTAAAAACAGATACAACAAGAAAGCACTATTAAAACTATTTTAAAAACAGATACA
>NW_004797361.1:1570511-1571394 GCF_000002075.1 Aplysia californica
GAGAGAGAGAGAGAGAGAGAGAGAGAGAGAGACAGCCTGATTCCACCGTGTCATGACACAAATAATAATACGAGTTTTTAGGCAGCGCATATCATGGCTGCCATTCGTTGCTCTATACAAAGACTTCCCTGCGCTGATGCGCCCTAGAGGAGCTCAAACGAAGGATAAACACCAATCAGGCAACCTTTCCTTCTTTGGCCCTTTTTATTTAGATCCAAACAGATTCAAATGTGAGACACGCTGACAAAATGAGTAACTTCTCGCAATTCACAAAGGGAGATATTGTCGAAAAATCGACACTTGGTCAAATTTGTAGATTTTCAATTGATGCCATATTCCTTAAATATAACACGCTTTATATAGTTTTATGCTTATAAATTGTACAAAATTCATATGTAAGCGTGATGTATCTATTTTCATAGGGTTCGATTCAGAGAAGTACAGGTAACTCATTTTGTCAGTAGGCCTACACTTCATCCTCACATTTAATGGTAAGCATCACGGTGAGATGAAATAAGGTGAAAGTGGACATATCAGTCTAAGACTAACATGCCCCTCATTTCCAACTTTAGAGCATCATCATCATCATCGTCATCGTCATCGTCATCATCATCATCATCATCATCATCATCATCATCATCATCATCATCATCATCATGATAACCATCATCATCATCATTTTCAATATCATCATCTTCATCATCATCATCATCATCATCATGATCACCATCACCATTACTATCACCATCACCATTGTCTAAAAAATTCCCCTTTGTCTAGTTTTGATTTTCAAGAAAACACAACAATTTGCACAATGTCAATACATTTTACGTAATCTACAAATATCAGTATCAAAATCAGGACACGGGACACGCCACCCCCC
>NW_004797361.1:1574797-1576000 GCF_000002075.1 Aplysia californica
GGGGGCATAAAAAAAACAACATAAAAACTTTATTGTGTTTTGTTCAATGTTGGTGTTTTTAATGAGTTAAATGATAACACATTATGTCGTGGTTTCCTTACGTCCGGTCACTTTGCGGTTATTTGGCGCAATAATGCGCCGGTGAAAATTGTCCCTTCCGGTCACCTGACGCAGTTCTGCACCATGCCCGAGAAGTCTGTTGTCTGTTGCAGTCACTCTCCTGGCTGGCTGACCAGATGGGGTGTTTTGTACTGCTGGCTGTGTCGCGCAAAGTATTTTTAAGTTCCTCTCGATCCAAATCTGATAGTTTAGAGGCGGGCTTCCACCTCCACCACCCCACCCCCTATCTAACAGGGAGGGGATCAAACTGGGTGTGACAGCAAAAGTGACCAATCACTACACCAAAGAGGCGGTGGTCTGGATAATACAGAAGAAGTTTGTCTAATGGTTAGGCTACCAGACTCGTGAGGTTACGGGTTCGGGGGTTCGAGCCGTGGGCCCGACGTTGTGCCCTTGCGAAAGACACTTTACACGAACTTTCCTCACTTCACCCAGGTTGGAATGGGTACCCAGCCATAGACAGCGAAAGATCTTGTCCGTATGTTAGTGTATTAGCGCCTATAAATGGCTGCTTGCACTGTATCCGTCCCAGGAAGTTGAGGTTGTTTCACAACTTCTCTCAGGTCTGCTGGGGTAATAGTATAGATTGTGAAGCGTATAGAGCTTGCTGTTGAGCGGGGATTTGCGCTATACAATTTAAATGCTATCTATTAAAACATTATTATTAAGTGAGGGGGAAGGAAACCACACCATAACGACGTGTTATTTCACATTTAACTCTTTTTGATTGATTGATTGAGTAGATGTTTTACGGTACTATCGACACAATACATTTAACTCTTTAAGGAACAACATTCTCATTATAAACCGTGTCTGTGGTGTGCCAGTTAGGTGCTTCGCCTCCGCACGCAGGAGACAAAAGTTCAATTCCAGAGTGGGGAGAAATAATTGTTTGTGTCCAGTAACTCAGTTCTCGCCAGCCGGGGTTGTCCCTGACATACAGGTCCAGAAGCCCAATGCCTAAATGATCTAACTTGTATAGATGGGTTGGGGGGGGGGAGGCTTAAAGAGATTAAAGAGATACACTTATTAGGCTTTTATTATTATTATTATTCTTTCTTCTTCTTATTATTATTGTTATTA
>NW_004797361.1:1576222-1577767 GCF_000002075.1 Aplysia californica
TTACTATTACTATTATTATTATTATTTTTAAAGTTTTAGTAGAGGTTTTACGGCGCTCGCAACTGTATAAGGTCATATGAGCGCCAGAAGATTAGAGGTGTTACAAGAGAGTAACAAACATAAAAAAGAAGGGGAGAAAAGGACGATAGACGTTTGACATCTTGACACACATTATGTTCTTTGTACATGTGCTAGTGAGCACTTTCTCGGGGCAGCCTCAATGTCCTTAAAATGTAATTAAGTATTGCTCATTGCCTTTGACTGGTTATCCACTCCTTATTTCCCATGGAGGCATTCAGTGACGCAGGTTGTTAAGCACCCAAAGGTTTTCATCATCTATATAGGCCTATTATTATAAATATTTGTGGGGCGTGCTGACAAAACGAGTTACTTCTCGCAATCCACGAATTGAAATATTGGCCCAAAATCGACATTAGGGTCAAATCTGTAGATTTTCTTTTGATGTCGTATTCTTTAACTATAACCCGTCTTTTATTATTTCATGCTTATAAATTGTAAAAACTTCACCTATAAGCGTGATGTATCTATTTTCTTAAGGCTTGAATCCGAGAAGTAGTTCATTTTGTCAACATGCTTCACATTTGTGAAAGATCGTCACTTTGGTCGCCCAAACCTTCCTAAAAACTTATTTTTCGAATTTGAAAAAAATTAACGGTAGTTCAGAATCATTCAAAGGGTGCACAGTTATATTAGGGAGTCTGAAGTCACTGTAGTTTAAATTTCAGTTTTTCTTTAGTTTCGTTTCGATCTAATCTTGGGAAAGTCAAGACGCCATTGTAAACAAGTGAGGCTTCCATTCACAAGCAGTGTGCAATGTACCCACAATGAATTTACGATCGAATCGATTCTTTCGAGTCCGTTCATCGAATGGGGTAGCCCGCTAAAAGTGGACTGGTTATCCCCTCTGTATTTGCCATCGAGGCATTCAGCGCCGAAGGCTGTTAAGCACCCAAAGGTTTTTATCAAAGTGTTATATTCCACAAGAACTAACTCACCTGAGTCCTCGGAGCCGAGCAGTCACCTTGACGTCGCTACTGACATCCCTGAAGGCATTTGGTGCCTGGAAAGAAATTCGATTAATACAATTTCTGAAAAACTTCTTCTGAACAATTTCCGAGATGTTAAATGAGATGCACATAACATCGTAACAAAGAAAGTGTTGGATTGGAATCCATAGGGTAAAAGGTCAAGGCTACGACCGCGTAGAACCTGGAGAAGAGTCACAGAAATTGACATACAGAAAAGTGGGAAATCAAGGAATAACATCAAGAGGCTAGCCCAGGATAGAGAAAGGTGGAAAGCGTTTGTTCGTGGCCTATACCCTGGTGCAGGGTGAGAAAGTGTTTGTCCGTGGCCTATACCCTGGTGCACGGTGAGAAAGTGTTTGTCCGTGGCCTATACCCTGGTGCAGGGTGAGAAAGGCAATGATGATGATGAAGGTAGGGCCTATATTCTTTTACTACTTTACTTTCAGTACCAGTTTTAGAGCACTTGAAACACAAACAGGTATATATATATTATATA
>NW_004797361.1:1579422-1582337 GCF_000002075.1 Aplysia californica
CCCCCCTGCACCCCCTTCCACTTAAATATAAGTACTAATTGCTCACCTCAGTCTGAACAATCTCGTCAATCATGATATATGTTGGTGACGTGGGCAGAATGCTGGGATCGAACTCCATGTCAATGACCACAAGAGCCGACATGCTGAAGACATAGTCATCCCCTGATGGACAGAAGGAAGGAGGAAAGCATACAGTCGATGTTACTTATCTCTCATGGGACATTTTTTGTCGCTTTCACTCAACTTTGACATGAATATGTCAAATTTTGGCACATTTAAAACATAATAAATGATTTAGACGAATTAAATATTTGTGAAGTGAGATGACAAAATGAGTTACTTCTCAGATTTTAGCTTTTTGGAAAGTGATAAATCAACTTAATAGGTGAAGTTTGTACAATTTGTAAATATGGAATAATAAACGACAGGGTAGATTTGAACACACACAAGCAATACCGTCGATTCAGAAACTTAAATTCATTTTCTGTTCAAAATAGTGGGCTTCGTACTTCTGAACAAAACGATCCAGATTTTCTTGAACGAGTGTCCGACGAAGCTACTGAGGATCAGATGGACAGACAGGATCACCAACGAGGAAGTATTAAGAAGAACGAGACTGAGCCCAGTCAGAGAGGAGGTCGGAAGAAGGCGTTGGCGATGGATTGGACGCACTTTCAGGAAGTCAGGCAGCTGCATGGAACCCACAGGGGGAAAGATCAAGGGGAAGACCACGTGGAACGAGGAGAAGAGTCACGGAAATGGATGTACAGAAAAGTGGGAAGACGCAGAGAGACATCAAGCGACTAGCCCAGGATAGGGAAAGGTGGGACGTGTTTGTTCGTGGCCTATATCCTGATCCAGGGTGAGAAAGGCAATGCCGATGACATCTGCATAGACAGGCTATACCCCGAAAACTGTCTGTCTGTCTGTCTCATTGATTCAAGGCCAGCAAGATTATTTTCATGGACAGGGCAAAAGTTACCATTTTGCCACGATTCGACCGGATCCAACTTAATTACAAAATGTTGTAACTCCTTTTTTGTACTCAAATATCTGTCATAATCCACCAGCAAGAGAGTACAGATTGATACTAACTGTGAGAAAGAGAGAAAGTGAGAGAGACAGAAACATTGCACTGGTGTCTGTGGACACTCCCTGGTTTGCACTGCGTACTGTGCCCTGCCCACAGACAGACAGACAGACAGACAGACAGACAGGCAGACAGACAGACAGACAGACAGACAGACAGACAGACAGACAGACAGACAGAGACAGACAGACAAACAGACCTGTACCCTGTGTTGGCGTCAGAGGACAAGGCTTGGTCTGCACCGTGTAGTACATCCCTGCGACCCCCAGGGGATGTGACGTAAGGCCTGTGATGACACTGAGGATAGCCGTGTCTGTGGTCGCCTCCCACTGGACGTACATGCCCACACACGAGTTGCTGCAACAACAAAATGTGTGCCATTTATCCTCTAACGCATGTGCTGTATTATTTAATATGTATCGTTTTTGCTTTTCTTGCATTTATTTTATGTAGAGCGTCTAGAGCTGTGTTGGTAAGGGAGTAGGTGCTACAAAAAACGATCAACCTTGCTACTACTGCTACTGTTACTATTACCACTACTGCTATGCTGCTGCCACTGTAACTCTACTACAATAACTGCAACAACAACAACAACAACAACAACAACAACAGTTACAATAAAAACAGCAGCATTAACTATAGCAACTATACCAACAGCAACATTTTCAACAACAGCAATACCATAATCAACAATAACGACAATGACAAAAACAACAACAACAATAATAACGACAAGATGAAGAAAAAAAACAACAACAACAACATCATCTGCGAAAACAACAACAACAACAACAACAACAACAACAACAACAACAACAACAACAACAACAACAACACAAGGCTTACATAGACGAGAACTCCAAGGTCACCAGTTTCCCGCCCATCCCAGACAGTTTGGAGGTGACTGCGGTCTTCCAGTCCATGTATCGTCTGCTGCCTGGGTCCTGCAGCTCCCGAGTCCAGGTCAGTTGAAGCACATACAGCTTGAACTCCACCAAGTGGACTGGTCGGTGGGTGGGTCGGTGGCGTGTTGGGTTGGTGGGTGGGTTGGTGGCGTGGTGGGTTGGTGGGGTTGTTTGATTGGTGGGGTTGGTGGGTCGGTGGGTTGGGTGGGTTGATGGGGTTGGTGGGTTGGTGGTTTTGTGTGAGTTGGTGGCGTGGTGGGTTGGTGGGTGGGTAGGTGGGGTGGGTTTATGGGTTGGTGGGTTTGTTGGGGTTGTTGGGGTTGGTGGGGTTTGTGAGGTTGGTGGGTTGGTGGGTGGGTAGATGGGGTGGGTTTGTGGGTTGGTGGGTGGGTTGTTGGGGTTGGAGGTGGTGGTGGAAGTGGAGTTTAGGGGGGGGGAGATAGTTGAAACATATACATATTACATACGATGGAAATTGTCCAAGACGGCTCCTCCTTGTTGAGGAATCAAGGGTTTGTCTTATTCAGGAGCTCGTCTAGGAAAGTGACATTATAAAACAGAAAAAAAATATAACAGAGAGAGAGGGGGGGTGGTAAGTTTCGGTGCGAGTTTTACGTCACTTGCAACAGAATTGCGTCAAACAATTATTATTAGTGTTTTTGCTTATCCTTATGTCAGTATAATCAATGTATGGCTGAGAGACTGCTCCCTTACGCAGTTGAACTGGTTTCCTTGTCTATATGAAATGTTTTTAATGTTGGTTTTTAAATATTTTTGTATGTGTAACGCTTTACTGTTAGACAGGGATAGAGCACTATATACATTCATTCTGTTATTACTATCATTATTGTTATCATTATCACTTTTTATTATCATGATTACTATATTATTGCTATTATTATTATTGTTATTTTTATCAT
>NW_004797361.1:1582534-1584261 GCF_000002075.1 Aplysia californica
CCCCCCCTAAATGAAACTTTACAAGTGCAAGTATTTGTCTGAGCACATCTTCAAATGTACTTGGTAGGCTATAGCTAACTGAAACAGAACTGATGTTTTCAGTTGCGTGCACAATACCACTGTGTGACTCCATAAAGCAAAGACGTGGAAACGATAACAAGGAAACACAATGAAGACTACAGGGGGAAAACGACGGTAGTCACATAGCTGAGAATCTTGAGGGTACCAATTTTGAACGCTTGTTGACGCATAACTGTATTTCTGTTCAACTGTTGATTGATTATTGTAGTTAGATTTCCCATTCAACAACACTTAACAATAAACCACCAGTCAAATAGATATGAAGTTATGAGTCCACAAGATTTTAAATTTGGCACCCTCACAATTTCCAGTTTGTGAGTACAATCGTTTTGCCCCCTGTGCTCTTTAAATAGGTCTAGGGAAACCAAGTAGAGAAAATGACCACCATCTCTGACTTACCATCGTTCTCACAGTAGTCGCCTCCCTTGTCCATGGGACACTGACATTTGCGCTGACCACCCAGTGACGTCACACATAAGGAGCCACTGGAGCAGGGTTTGGAGGGGCAGTTCTTT
The DNA here is from genome assembly GCF_000002075.1 of Aplysia californica. NCBI lineage: Eukaryota > Metazoa > Mollusca > Gastropoda > Aplysiida > Aplysiidae > Aplysia > Aplysia californica. Next base: position 1,583,131 of record NW_004797361.1, read on the forward strand.
TCTGTGATTGGTTAAAGAGAGGAGGGGGACAATATGATTGGTCGTTGGTCACTTTATAGGAATTCAAAGAATAATAAAGTCCCAACACTCTCTCTCTCTCTCTCTATCTTTGACTCTCTTTCTCTGTCTTTCTCTTTGTCTCTCTGTCTCTCTATCTCTCTGTCTCTCTCTCTGTCTCTCTCTCTGCCTCTCTCTCTCTCTGCCTCTCTCTCTGCCTCTCTCTCTGCCTCTCTCTCTGCCTCTCTCTCTGCCTCTCTCTCTGCCTCTCTCTCTGCCTCTCTCTCTGCCTCTCTCTTTGCCTCTCTCACTTTCTGTTCCTACTCCTTCTCTACTCAATATACTCTACGCTATTAAAATGTCAATGGTGTGTATGTAACTTACAATAATACGCTGTTTTTACTTGTCTCTCGCGACTCTTAATTTCTGTATGCTTTATTCAAAGTGGGCAAGTGGCCTTGTACACCAAATAAACTACCTATAGCCACCTCATACAGATCATGATGGTGCTAAGAGATCTAGAAAGCCAACTGACCATCTCCGAAGTCCACGGCACTGACACTGTAGTTCCTGCCCATGTAAGGAATCTGAAGATTGGACAACTGTGGGCGGGTCCCCTCAATGTCTTCGGCGGAAATCTCTCCCCGGAACAACAGCTCCATTTCTACTGTTGTCGTTGCTTGTCTGGCAAGAACAGAAGACGTAGGTTTTTTTTGGTGGTTTTTTTTTTTTTGGGGGGGGGGTTATAGTAGAGGGGTTTACGGCGCTCGCAACTGCATAAGGTCATATGAGCGCCGTGGGGTGGGTGTCAACAGAGAAGTCTTTACAGGGAATCCGATTTATTCTGCTCACCTCTCTAGCTTCAACAGCACAAGGTCTGCTTCGACTATCAAGGCACCCCGGAAATAGCAGGTCACAAGAGTGTGACAAACATACAAAAGAAGTAGAGGATAATGGCAATAGTAAGGATCAGGAAAGAAAAAGCAGCAGTTCCCTGTTATAGATCAGGCACAGTTATGAGCGTGACATGATGAATCAGCCCATTTACAATTCTCCTATGCTTGAACGAGAAAAGTCCCCCCCCTTGGAAATGGCATAAAGACACTTCAGTCAGTGGCACTGTCCCGGGGGGGG
>NW_004797361.1:1584552-1586645 GCF_000002075.1 Aplysia californica
GTGTGTGTGTGTGTGTGTGTGTGTGTGTGCTGTGCGTGTGTGTGTTAGTGTGTCCTCTCCTTTCTATCTTTTTATTGATACAAAAAACTAATGAACTCCTTAACACTATCCGTACACCCTGGGGTCATTTGTACCCCCAAGGTTGTATTCTTTACATTTTAGAATACTTCTAGTGCGAAGATTTTGACAGACTGCTACTGCTAGGCAAATCGTACGAATCAGAATAACTAGTAAAATTCGATTTTTGGAAAGTGATGGCACAGAGTTCCCCACGTCGTATGGATATGATAGTAAAACACGACGTAGGCCTACGGATAGGCTTCAGCCAATAGCGTAGACAGTAACAGCATCAGCCTCAACAACAACAACAACAACAACAACAACACCACCCCCACCACCAACAACAACAACAGCAGAGAAATGGTCCGGTACTCACATGGCCTGTCTCTTCCTCCTCTGTACCGTGTCGTCTGCGGGTCGGAAACCCACCACCCTGGACATCCGGTAATGGGGGACCCGGTATCGCCGCATCATGTTGTCCACCTGGTGGAGGAAAGGAGGGAGGGTTCCAGTCTCGGAAATGACACTGAAGGTCACAGGCGGAACTAGATTTACACTCATAGGCCAGGGTAAACTAAACCTTTATTAGGCAGGGATATAAAGCGAGACAGACAGTGGTTGAAATAATCACAAACTGACCCATTTTATTGTTCGCTCTGACGTTTATTTGTGAAAGTTTGGTCGACCTTATCGCCACTCCCACTTTTTGTTTGTGTAGTTCGTTTTTAGTTTGACTAAGTTTGACTACTTCTCTTCAGTGTCGCCTATAATCTTTGGCACCTGCGACCCTAATGTGTTGAAGGTGCCATAAACTCTTTCTAAAACGAAAACAAATCACACATTGCAGCCTCACTTGTTTCAGTTGCAAATGTCATTAAACTCTTCCTCTAACTAAAACTACGCACGTACTACAAAGAGGGTGGTTGAGGGGTGCTCTGGTGTGGTTTATCCTTCTTTCCTATTAAACATCTATTGTCCTTATCTCCCCTCCTTTTTTGTTCGTTTGTTACTCTCTTGTAATACTGCTAATCTTCTTCACTTATATGACCTTATTGTGTTCCAAGTGCCGTAAACACTTACTGCATAGTACAGCCTCGCTGGTTAGAGTCGCAAGTGCCTTTAAACTCTAGCTCAAACTAAAACAAAGCACATACACTGACATTTGTTGGTGTAGTAGTTAGCTTTGTCATTGTCGTGCGAGGGAAACTGGAGTTTGATTCCCGGGTGGGGGTCGAGAGATTATGTCGAGTATCTCGGTCTTTCTGCCAGGACATTCTAATTTCTTCCACAACCTACCATAGCCACAAGTGTTGTGTTGAGCCTGGCGTCCAGAGACACAGAGCCGTCAGCTGATGAGGTCACAGCCATGATGTAAGGGATCTGTGTGGACAGGGAGGTCCTCAGTTTCTGCTGGTAGCCCACTGGACAAACACAAACACGCACAGTTTACACAAATGAATTATTTCAAACAAAACAACCAACAACATGTTTTTAGCAATATTATATGAATTCATATTTTGGACACACACAAACACGTACGGTAAGGATTTTTCACTTTCTCTTTCTTTTTTATACATTAAAATGAGAACTAAAAAAACAACTTTAAAAGTTATTTTTCGTAATTATTTTAAATTAATAATAATAATAATAATAATAGATAGCATTTGTATAGCGCAAATCCTCGCTCAACAGCAGGCTATATGCGCTTTACACTATATTTCTAATAATATATGTATTCATATTCGTTGTGTACTCTGCATGCAACTGCTATGAATACACAAAAATGAGAAGTTAAAAGACAATGTTTAACGGTATTTTTGGGGTAAGTTAAATAACATATATATTCATATTCTTTGTATTCAGAGCTCCGATCTACATCACTGACATGCAAGCACTGCGACAGATTCTGAGCTTCAAACACAGGAAGAATTCGCCATGAAAGAAGCTGCATGAAGACAACCTTGAGACCACCTTGAGATAAATTGACCGTCTGTATAGACCAAAAGAGCCATATATGTGTATGTATATATATA